>NC_133664.1:157211403-157511403 GCF_037893015.1 Macrotis lagotis | reverse complement strand
TTTGTGTGTATATTGGGGGCAGGGGAGGGGGAAGAGGGGAATAGGGTGAAAGGAGTGCTGCCTAATCAGAAACTTAAGTAAAGTGGAAAATGGATGATGATATCAAAGGATTTTGTCTTGTATAATGGGAAAGGGGGAACTCAAAGGGAGCAACCTTTATTTTCTCTGTAAAAACTGATGTTTCCATGCTAACAGTTTAGGATAAAGAAATTGTGTGGAAAACCTCAAAGATTGTAGGAGCTTTGGGGGGGAATGGGATAAAGAATGAATTTAGGAATAAAAAGATTACCTTGCTACAGTAAGAAATCAAGATTAGATAGGAGAAGAGGGATGGTGGAAATATATCAAGTTTAGGATTTGGTAGTTAAAAGACAACCTAAGGGGATAAGAGATTTTCTTTCTTGTGAAAGGATCAGGAAGGCCTGGGTATTTGATTAAACACTACAGTGTATATTTAAATCCTCTAAAGATAAGATTTCAGGTAGATAGCAAGACTGAGTAGGACTCATTGAGAAGAAAAAGAAAATGGACCCAATAACTACTACCAAATTTTTTATCTGGTGACATTTGAATAGAATGAATCCCAAAAGGAGGTTACCAAGTGATGACATACAAGGAATATCTGGAAGTACAAGAACAGTTGAGGGGATGGGGAGTGGGATGGGAAGGTAAAGGGACCATGTAGAGATTAGAAAAAGTAAATAGTACTGAAAATGAGAGCCAGAGATGTAGTGTCTTCTGGGAATACGAAAAGAAACAAATAGGTCTATGAGTACTAGAAGACAGAAGGAGCATGAGGTCTATAGAACAGGAATTCCATTATTGGTAGTAATATTTTTATTTTTCAATTGGTCCAGCTAGGTGGAGAAGTAGAGTGCCTAGTCTGGATTCAAGAGGACTTAGATCTTCCTGAGTTTGAATCTGACCTCAGATACTTGCTAGCTTGCCCAAAACTCTGGGCGGAGCAGATAATACTGTTTGCCTCAGTTTCTTTTTCTGTAAAATAAGTTGGAGAAGGCAAACCACTGTAGCATCTTTGCCAAAAAAAACCCAAATGTAATTAAGAAGGGTTGACTAACAGCCACAACTACAGAGGCATCTTATCAAATTCTATAGCTCTGTCTAGGAATCACTCTAGTATACAAAAGTTGTTCTATGAAGCACAGGGGTTACTTTTGGAAGCAGAACTTGTTTGATGGTTCTGAGCATTTCTTCTCTCCATCCTTTAAATAATCTTATAATATTTTGTTTTGGGTGGGGATAATTTATGACATTAAACAAACTCAATGAAAATTATTTTAGAATTAAGTAAGATGATGTAATTAACTTTATTATTCCTATGTAGACTTCAGAAACTCTTCCTTGTTGAAATAGCTTGGTATAATGGAAAGAAAAAGTCAGAGAAACAGAGAGAAAAAAAATCTTCTCTAAAGGGAGCTATTGGTTTTGCTAACACAGAAGGATTCTTTTTATCCATCCTCATACATAGACTTCACCATTTCCTTTTACCTTTACTTTTTAAAATCTATAAAAGTGTGATCATATGAATAAATCTAGTAGTTACTAGTATCATTGTGTTTAATTTTTTTAAAGTCCAAGTTCTCTCAACCTACTAGTATAATATCTCTTTTGCTATCCACATCTACTCACCAATTCTTTCTTGATCAGTCTGTAATATCCTTGTAGAAGAGCATCAGAAATATTCAGTGCCACAATCAAATGTATATACTGTTGCATTGTAGCATTTAGAAGTCCTCCAAAGGCCAAAGTACTTGAAAAAATCTCAAGTAACAACTTTGATGATTTGTGATCAGTCTTTAAATACATGTATTTTCTATCAAATAAAATTAAAACAATTTTTAAAATTAGAATTTTATAGAAATGGAAGTTATCTTGCATAGCAGCTAGTACAATGATCTTGTTTGAAAATATGAGGTTCATTGGGGAGGGAGCTCTTTAAATTTAATGGCTTTTAACTAGATGAATTTTAAGATTTCTCCCAACTCTAGAACTGTAATTTCATGAAGCTGAAGGACACAAGGAAAACAAGGAGAAAGAGCTCAGGTTTCTTGATTCCCAGGCCAGAGGTCTTTCCATTGCTCCAAAAAAGAATTAGGATCCTAACTCTAGATCTGGAAATGCTCTTTGATGCCATCTAGTCTTACTGAGAGGCTAAATCACTTTGTCCACACTCACATAGACAGTAATGGTCAGAAGTGGTTTTGGACACACACATCTCAGGAGTTGGGGGCCTTATGTCCATCACTAGGGTCTTTACAAAGCAAAAATTAGGCAACAGGTCAGGCAGCAAGCACCGATTTAGCACTTACTCATGGACTAAGGTACATGTTCATGAACATACAAAGTACATAAATGGAAATGGAAAATCATCTCACAGCAGAAAGCCTGGGAAGAACAGGAAAGACTTCCTGCAGTCTGCTAATAGGTCAGGAATGAGAAGAGCATTCCAGGTAGAGGGGCCAGTAGCCAGCAAAGTAACCCTGACCCAAGAGATGGAATGTTATTTGAGGAATAGCAAGGCCAGGGTAGATAAAGCACAGAAGTTTTTTTTAACATAGTGTAAGAGGCCTGGAAAGGAGAAGAGTTAACTTTAAATGCCAATTAGTTACATTTTAAAAGCTTTAGTCCTAGCCCTATACATTAGTTATAACTGTTATTTTACCACTTCCAGATAAACACTAAAAGAAAACCAACCATAAAATATATAACCATGTAACTGTGATTACAAATAATGCCCATTTTGATTCAAGTTTTGTCTTAGTAACAACTACATTTAATTGTTAAGCATTGTGCATTTGTTTAGCTCTTAACTCTAAATTATTTAAAACCTCATGTTTCTGTAAATTCTTCATATTTGTCATTAATTACAATGCAGTAATTTTCTATTATATTAAAATTAGGAGGGGGCTTCTTTGAAGTGAGGTTTGGCTGTGAATGGGGGGGGCTCCCCTCCCACTAGGTAACCTTAGGAGTGATCTTCTCTTGGTGTATGCCCTTTTCCAACCTCATGTAGGAAACTGGGATTTTTTCCCCTAGGATTGATTCATTTGGCCAAGATAAGTGTGTATTTTATGTGGTTCATCTCTGCTACTGTATCAATCTTTTTATAAAGTCCTAATCAAAATTAGAAAATCTTACCTGTTAGAGATTATCAATTCTAGATCAAGATGCATCCTTCTGTCCTAGTTAAAACTAGTCACTAGCATCCTCTATTTGCCTTCTCTCCCCTGCGCATGTAATTAATCCACATATTAATTACAAATCAGTTATGATCTATCACAGGTTTCATGTCAAGGGAAGACACATTGAAATTATATAAATCAATAGTTGCACACTCTAAATATCAGAAAGTTAGGAGTCAATGCTATCTGAGGATAAAAGCAGGAGGGAAAAGAGTTTCAGTGGTTCTCTTGGTCTCTCAGAAAAAGTTGCATTTTCTTTCAGTTAAGAGATTTGACTAGGTAGAAGCAGCTTGACTATATTAGGTAGGTCCCTTTCAAAACCATATTCTTGATCTCAATTCAAACTCTTCCCATTTGGTTCAAGGTTTTTTTTTTTCTTCGTCCATTTCATTCTGTTCTTCAAAACTGATGCAACATTTTCAAGTTTATTGAACTGATTCATAGCTCCTAAAAAAAACTGTCCTTACTAATATAGATGACATCAGAAGTAACCAGGTCAAGTTTTAGTTAAGAGGACTCTGCCTTCTCTAAAGACTTAAAAGGGATGAGTATCTCCATTGAGATGGTTGATAACATTTCTTTGATAAGGGGTAGGAAGAGTACTCAAAGTACTTTTTGACTCAGTATCACTTAATTGAGTCTTAAGTGGTTGAGGTATAGATAAAACTTTTTTCATTTATTATTATTCTGACTTCTGGTGTTTTAGAATATTTTTCACATGATTGTTTTTTGTTTTCTTTTGAGGTCAGATCCTTAAAATTATCTATTGTGGGTTTACTCTCAATCTTAGAGATATATACTTAAAAATTTAAGGTGTTAATTTTATTCAGATAGTTAATAATACCAAAATTTAACTCACTTTTCATTTTTCTTAATCTAAAAAATTGTGAAAATTTTAACATAAATTTGTTTTCTTTAGGAAAAAAGTTAATTTAAAATGGTGGTTCTAACAAAAGGTTCCTCAAATCTCCCTATCTAAAAGAAAGGTTAACAACTTATAACAACCATTGCTTTTGATTGTCTTTATATAGCCTTACAATGTTTAGATGAAAAAAATCTTTCTTCCAAATAAGAAAAACTCCAGCATGTATAGCACTTCTCCAGTTCTCTAATTTTCACTACTGGTTAAGTTGGGTCTCCCAGTTCTCTAATTATCTTTTATTAATTCATACTTTTTTAGTTTTTTTTCCACCTCCAAATTCTTTTCTACTCCTTGAGATGTCAAAAATAAAATAAAATCCATTACAAATAAGTATGATCATGCAAAACAATTTAGGCATGTTTTTTAAAAAAGGCAAGAGAGAAAAAATATGCTTCAATCTACACTTTGAGTATCAGTTCTCTTTATGAAAATGGATATGTTTCATCATGAGGCCTTTGGAAATTGTATTCTTTACAACAGTACTCTTAAATGTATAAATTGTTCTCCTGGTTCTGCTCACTTCACTATGCAGAAGCTCATTTAAGAACTTTCAGGTTTTTTCTGAAGTCATGCTCTTACAGCACAAACATACTCCATCACAATCATATATTACAACCCAATCACATTCACATACCATAACTTGGCTAGCCATTCCCTAACAGGTGTGAGATAGTTCCTCAGTTACTCAATTTGCCTTGTGAGATGGGATATATTTCTTTTTTGTCTTTGTATTCCCATTTCCTAAAATACAATACCTGGAACATCAGCTAAATTGACCAGATGCCTTATTTTGAGTAAAAATTAGATTTGTTGACTTCCCCTATCTGTTCATCTGTTATCTTATATTTTGCCTAAGTCAAAAGATGAGCTTTTTTTTGCAACTCTTCTTACACTTTTGACCTTTTCCCTTCCCATCCCAGGAGCATTCTGTTTGGTGGCTTCTCTGCCTTCTACAAAAAAATCTTCATTTAGCCCTGTTTCTTGCTCTAATAATCGTGCTTTATTTTTATTTTTCCATGCTAGAGTCTTTTCTAAACAGTCTACATTTGCTGCCTCTATAACTTCTGACTTTTGGCCTGATTATTTGCTCTTATCAAAGGTTACCAGTGGTCTCAGCTGCACTATCAGATACTATCTCCTTTTGGCTCATCTAAGACTACTTTATCTTTTAACTGATTTACCAGACCTCAGTCTCCCTTGTTGAACTATAATCTATCTCCTATCCTCTAATCCAGGAATATCATTCAAAGTCCTGGGACTGGGCTCATTTTTGTCTCTATACTTTTCTCATGAACTTTTAACAGTTTCTCATCACTAAGAACCTCAAGTTTGTCCCAATTCCAATTCTGTGTATTCTCTGATTCTTCATATCCTTGCATGCTGTAAGCAACCTGCGCAATGTCCCCTTCAGAATCTCAAACATATCTGAAATGGAAATCATTTTATTTTCCCCAATTCATCTCTCTTCCATAGTTCTCTATTTCTGGTCAAACCAACACTAAACTTCCAGAGAATAAAGTCCCCAAGTCATTGTAATAGAGAAGATGGTCTATTCATTTGTCTCTTATTCTCAAAAAAGAGCAAGAACAACATCATCCCCAAACTAAACATGGAATGAAAAAAGGTACCAGACCAGAAAGGGATCCCTGTATTCTAGCACTAGCTACATCTGGCTACATCTGGCAGCTCTCTTGTCCCCTACCCACTTTCAGTTTATAGATCCAGGACAGAGAGCAGTTGTAGTAGTATCCTGAATAAAGTACCAAGCACTGGAAGTAGCTCTGTGGTGCTGATTACAGGGCAGTGTGCAGCAGCTCAAACTAAAAAGAAACTGTAAGTTTATTTGCTTTGAACTTGCAGCCTGTCCCAGGGGATTAGTAGTGACTGAGTCCAGCAACAGTCTCTTTAACCTTCCAATCAAGAATAAATGGACAATTCTGACAAGTAAAGCAAGATCAGAAACTTAAAAGAAATCAGACCAGGAGGGCAGTGAGCAGACCTACCCCCATATCACATCACTTTGGGAGCAGGGAAAATTTGCAATCCCCAAGCTGGAGTTGTGTGAGCAGCAGAACAAAAGAGGACAGACCTTAAGGCCAAAAATACTTCCAAGATGTCTCCAAAGCCAAGAAGTACAAGAATAAGCAAATAAACAAGGAAACAAAAAAATCCCCCCCCCCCTATAAAGAACTATTACTGCAACAGGAAAAATCAAAACACAAAGAGAGTAGTCTCCAAAAATCACAAGCAAGCCTCAAAGGAAGATGCAGGTTGGACACAAGTACAAGAGCTTAAAAATAATTTAAGAACCAAATGACAGTAGCAGGGGAAAAACAGAGAAGCCAAAAAAAAAAAAAAAAGGCAAAAAACCCCAGAAGAATCTAGTAAAGATAGATATGAGATACTTTTTTAAAAAATTCCTTGAAAATCAAAATTGACCAGTAAAAACTTCATGTGACATCAAGGCTCAGTCAAAAGTCTGAAAAAATAGAAGAAAATGCAAGTATTTCATAAGAAAAACTGGCCTAGAAAACAAATGTAAAAGTAATAATTTCAGAATGATGCAACAACCTGAAAATTATGACCAAAATCAAGCATAAATATATTTCAAGAAATCATAAATCTTTCCAATCATGACAGAAACAGAAGGAAAAGTAGAAATTATGGGTATGAGGGGAAGAAATTCAGCCCCACTTACTGAAAGAAGTTGTGAGATGAAAATCCCTAGGAATTTATCAGAAATCCAGAGCTCACTGATCCAGGAAAAAAAAAATACTACAAGCAGCCAGAAAGTACTAAGTAACCACAAGTTGATATTGTGAGATTTTAGCAAACTACTCCGGCAAGAGCAGACAACTTGGAACAAAATATTTCAAAAGGCAAAGGACTTCAATAATCTAACTAGCTTAAATGAATGCAATTGGAGGGGGTGGGGGAGAATAGATATGGAGAAAGGACTTCCAACAATATATGAGAAGACCCCCTTAGAGCAGAGTAGAAAATTTGCCATTTGTCATAGATATAAACACAACAATCAAGAAAAAGCACAAGACAATTTTAACTTCGAATAATATGTGGTAACTGATTGGAATTTTATCCCAATCTCTCATAAACATGGATTTCTATCTACTGATAAGGTTACCATGGTAGTTTAGGCTTTCATAGTTTTTTCCATGGATAGCTGTAATAGTTTCCTATTTCTTTGCTTCTAGTCTCCTTTCCCAACTTAGCCTTTATGTAGCTACCAAAAAATAAAAGCTCTAACCTTGTCATTCCTTTGCTCAAAAAAATGACTATATTGCTTTATTACATGTTTTATAATATAAATTGTTATTTTATGATTTTCTAGATCCATAGGATTTTCCTTAAAAACATACATACAGCCACTTAACCCATTTGCCTTGCAAAAAACCTAAAAAACATACATACACACACAGACACACACACACAAATATCATTTTGCCTTCTACTTTTAATTAGCAAATATCTTCTTAAATTTTTTTGAAGGGGGTAATAAATTACAACTCAATGACAATTACAATAATAATAAAGACAATGGTGGTAATAAAATACAACTCATGACAGAAGAAAAAAAGACAAAACACAAAACTTACAAATACAAATTAAATTTATTATATGGTATTATTTACAACTAAGGACTCGGGAAGGTTGGAGAGAGGAAAACCTATGGGTCTACATTTCAAGGTGATGTCAGTATCTGATCAAATGATTTTAGCAGTAATAAGCCAACATAGATGGCTTTCTTGCATTTTTTTCTTAAAAGAGGTTCTAATGCACTAATTGGTAAAATAGGACATAATTTGTTACTTCAGAATCTTCTGAGCATAGTAAGAAGCTGAATGGAATGAGATGTGATCACAGAAATAGAATGCTCATTTTCCTAATGACTACTGAAACACCATTAAAAGGGGAATATAATAGAAGTTTGTTATCCATGATTTCAGGCCTAATAAAGAGTACTCCATTTAATTCTAGCTGGACATCTAAGGCAGAAATTTTTGTAATGTGTTAGTGGGGGAAATTTCCTTTGATTTGGGATAGGATGCAAAAACACTAGAAACTGAAACTAAATCAGAAAAATAATCAGTTGGCACTGACACAAACATACCATGAAGTTCTTTGAATCATTTAAAGTAGGTTCTGCCTTATCTAACACTTAATGCCCTCTACAGTTAATTTATCTTATTTCATTATTGTTTCATGTCCTCTGCAATCCAGTGCTACTAGGTGAACCTCATATTCTATATTTCTTCTCTTCATATGCCCCAAGCCTGGAACACCCTTCCTCCCTATCACTACTTTCAGAGGCAACTTGTCTGTGAAGTCTTTCCTGATTATCCCTTTTCAAATTATCTAATACTAATCTATATATTGAACCAAAGTTCAATTGTATTCTCTGAAAAGGTTTTCATGTTTTCTATCCCCAGTGCCAGGAAATGACTTGCACAAAGAAGGCCTTTAACAAAGGAGATCTTGGATATAATCTAGTCCAAATCCCTTACTTATTCAACCTGATTTAATCCACGTTTGGTTTTTCTAGTATTGCAGATCTCAAACCATTCAATTGTTGAATACCACACTGTAACTTTCTTGATGTGTTTCCATGACAGTCCTAGTTTTCATTCTCCCTCTGGTTATCCTTTCTCTACTCCCTTAACCTTTTCCTGCTCCTTAAGTATATGAGCATTGGTTCTGTCATTGGATTTCTTCCCTCATCTTCTGGTTCACTCTTTGTTGAAAATTCAAATTGAGTATTTTTAAACTCATATCCATTTTCCTCTTAGAAAACAAGTTGTTTTCAAATCTCTATATACCTACTACATACAGATTTCAAGCCTTACCAATTCTTTTTCTAAAACATCTCACAAATGTATCAACCAATCAACATGTTCAGGTCCTTAAGGCTAGTCTTAATCCTCAAGTTCATCTCCCTTCCTAGCTTTACCTTCCTTCAACCCAGGAACTGATTCTTCATGCTATTCTTCTGTTCATAAACCTTCATTGACTCCCCATTCATGTGTAACAAACAGAAGGTAAACTCTTCGAGGTTAGCAGTCTTTTCCAGCCAGACTAGAATACTTCTGTCCTTTCATCTTCTCTCATTTCTCTCTGCCTTAGCCCCAAAATGGAAAAGAACCTCTTCCTTTTTGTGTTTAAATTTCTTTCAGGGCAGCTACGTAGCACAGGGGATGGAGCACTGGCCCTGGAGTTCAAATCCAACCTCAGACATTTAGACTGAGACTGCCTTGCAAAAACTAAACAAAACCAAAAGACTTTTTCTTTGAAGGTCCAACTCAAGCCACCGCTTTCGAGTTAGTGAAAGGACTTCAGGATTCAATGAAGCCTTCAATGACCAATCAAGCTGAAAGTGATCTCATTTGTCCAAATTCTGATAACCTTTCATTAAACTCTCTTTTCTACTCACCACACTCTCTTTTGTTTTTAAGTGGATGGGGGGAGATATCTACAAAATTAAAACAAAAAAACAAGTGTTCTTAAGACAGAAGTGTGAAAAAAAAATTTTAAATAAAAAAAGATAAAAGCGTGTTGTAAAATCAGAAACATTGAATTGGTTAAAGCATTTGATTATCTTGGATAGTTGTATATTGTATTATTGCTTAAACAGGAAAAAGAAATGAAGTATGCTTAAAATCAGGGTTTATATACATACATACATATATGTATATATATATATATATATATATATATATATACATACACACATACACACACACACACATGCATGCTAATAGTCCTTTGGAACCAATTTATCTCCATTCATACCTTAAGTTACTTGCTTGAATATATACAGAAAAAAATGTATGATAGAATATGTTCTCTGACTTGAAAGCAACATGGGGTTAAGGAACCAAAGTTCAAATCTTTGTACTCCCAATATAACTTCGGGTATATCATTTAAATCTGTAAAATAAGAACTGGAATGGATGACTTCTGAGGTTTCTTTTCTCTCTCTAGGATACTATTTCCTCCTGAAGCTTATAATCAAACAGGGGATGTGATTAATGCAGGCAAATATTACATATTACATACATGCAAGTGTATCAAGAAAGTGATGCCCCCTTATATTTAAGCAAGACTTGAAGAGGAAGAGCTAGGAGGTTACAAAGAAAGGTTAGCATAGATATGAAAGTTAAATATAGAATATATTTGGACAGAATAAACCTGTTTGGCTTAAATGCAGTGGGAAGGGTTGTGAAATAAGTATAATTGAATAAAACCAGATTGCTAGGTAGCACACTGGAGAGAGCACTAGGCCTGGAGTCACGAAGACCCCAGTTCACATATGACCTCCGATATTTCCTACCTATGTGACCCTGGGCAAGTCACTTAACCCCTATGCCTTGGTTTTTTCATCTGTACAATATGAACAGTAATAGCACCTACATCCCTGGTGTGAGGATCAAATGAACACTTAGTACAGTGCCCAGCAGGACATAAACTCTACAATGATGATGTTACTTAGCTGTCAGCTGTCTTTCTGAATAATGAGAGGTCTTTTTCCTTAGGCTGATCATATAGAACAATCCAAATACTGTTTTAATTAACTAAAGATTGTTAATTTTGTGTAATTTCCCATTTTATGCATACATACATGTTAAAGCAAACAGAACAAGACATAACTCATATTTAAAAACTAGATATACTTTTTACATCTATACATTATTCAGTATATTGCAAAGAATGACTCCTGAGGTTGTCTTTCTTTTGCATCATTTTGTTTGCCAAAACTTACAAACAAAAACCAAAAATTCAAAAAGAAACTGAAAATTAACTTGGACCTATTTTTTAAAGAGTAAATATTCTTGTTATATGTCATTTTAACAAAACTGAATTTTTGATACACAAAATTCTTAACGTTGTAAGGAACTGGAGGAAACATTTGTTATGAAAAGACAAATTTCCTGAAACTTCTCAGCAACAGGAATTAAAGATCCCTATAGTGAATACTAAAATATAAATAAATATGTGGATTTTATTACTTTAAAATTTTCATTTATGACAAAATATTAATATAACTATTTTTAAAAATTTATATACATATATATGCTAATAATTTCATCTATTACCAATTTTTATTCCTATTTTATTCCATCCTCTTAACAAAAGCAAAACATGTGAGAGACTGTGTACACATTTTTGATGAAAATACATGCTCACTTAGGCTGTTGTCTCCAATCCAAAATCCATGGTTTAACCAAAACTAAAAATTTAATCACCTGTCAACTCAGTCTGTTTCTTCCATTGTCACTGAGTGACTACATGGTTGGCTGAGCCTTAATGTTTTAAAAAAAAAATTGTTAAATACTTAAGGTTCCTTCCAAACAAAATTTTGTGGTAAAAGCAACAGCACATCAAATAACAATAGCAATAGGCCTTACATAATTTGTCAATACTAACCAGAAGTTGAAGAGAGAAAATTTTATAGAAATGAAAAGGGCATTACCCTGTTTTCTCCTTGAAACCCATAACTGTCCAGAAGGTTTTTTAACATACTAAGGCTTATAATTAACTTGTTCCTTTGCCTTTCAGCTACCCTCTAAGTGTTGTCTCCCCTCATTAGAGTATAAGCTCCTCAGCTATCTTGCTTGCTGGTAGTTTGAAATCTCGGAAAGACATATGAAGCTGAAAAGTCTCTTTCTGAACTCCGGTCCAGTCAAACTGGCATTGTTTGTGCATCATTTGTAGTATTTCATCTCCATTATCTTCATGTTTTTGCACTGGAGACTCCTTGACAATAAAGCACTTTCTTTCCTCTGCCTCCTTTAAAATTTAATTGCATTACCATTTTGTACATGAAGGTTGCACTGAATTCCCACAATTACTGAGTGTCCTCCCTCTTCATAATTACCTTGTATTTACTTATATAAATACTTGTTATCATCCCCTGGTAAGTTTGACTGGAGAGAGAGATATTATTGAATATATTAATATATTCAATACAAAAATCCCTGAGTAAACAAACAAAAAAGATCCAGTTTAAGTATGGAAGGATAATTGATTTGAAAAGTCATTAGCTCTCCAATCTAACTGATAGATAAGGGAATGTTTAAAAAGTCTTTTATAAATCAAGAGAAATCTTCTGACCATAATCATACCTGATTTTTAGCTCCTGCCTCAATTTTGGACGTATTTCAATCAGTCCCTATGATATGAAGGATACATAGAAAATGCAGTTAAAACAGGACTTTATACCAGAAGGGGGGGCGGCCACACAAATGAAATTCCTATAAAAAGATACAAGATTCCTAAGAAATCTAAAATGATAATCAACAGAGACAGAATTTGTAGAATTGGTTTTGGTTTTTACTGGCAGGTGAAATATCCTAAAACACAGACATTTTGATAGTCTTTTAATCCCAATTGAACTAAATATTAAAGTAACACACATGAGCTAAGAGAATTCAATATTGTTCCAAGGCACTTACTGAACCTCTATAACTAGATGAAAACCAGGACAAATTAGGATTGACAAACAGTATATAATATAAAAATAACCTTTTGCTTACAATTTACAAAATGTATTATTACAATCTTTTATCTCTGCTAACCTGTAATGCTGGCAAGCATGTAACCAGCAATTTTAAAAATCAGAAACTATTTTCTAAAACATCAGGGCAAATAATTTACAAATAAGGTAGACAAAGATTTAGATCATGCAGAGATTTCTTACATCTTCTGTTAATATCTTATGATTGCAATTTTTATCAAATTATATACCTACTTGCCCTGTACATATACAAAATAATGCATACATGATAAAACATTAGCAAAAGAGTAGTCCATAAACTCAATTTCTCATAAAAGTATTACTGTATTAACATATGTCTACAAGCAGCGTGTAACAGGGTTAAGAGACATTAAGGCAATAATACTTGAAGTTACAAAATAAACCATATGTAATACTTTTTCCTAAGTGTACAATAAGGCAGAATAGATGGTCCCAGAACCCCCCAAAAATTAGAATGTAATACCAGAATCCACTGCTGTGAACTTTTAAATTTAAAATGGATGTATAAAAAGTGTATCCTTTGAATGTAACAATCTACACTGCTCTCTCTGCAACCAACCCCAGACTCACAATAACCCAAACATTTTTCTATTTTTGGGGGGGAAGTGAAATACTATAAATCTGGTTTTCAGTGGCACTTGAATTTTCCAGTATAATTTCATGTGTCCTTTGTCCCCTTGCATCATGTCCATTCTGATGGTGGATCTCTCGGTCCTTTGGGTTTTCCACAACGATTACCAAAACCTAGTCAAAAGCATAAATAGAATCATCTTTCAGAGTTTATAATTTGACACTGCTCCAAAATGGAAAACCCATTTAATGGCACTTTTAACATGTGGTATATTCATTTAAGTATACTTCCCTTTTTAAAAAAAAAAATCTTTATATACAACTGGAAAAGTATTAAGATAATTTTTAACATTCGTTTTAAATTTTCTCCCTTGCTTCTCTCCCCCTCTCAAGTTAATAAATAATCCAATAAAGGTTATATATGCACAGTCACAAATACAAATTTCATTTTAGTCATGCTGTGAAAGAATCAGAACAAAAGAAAAAAACCACGAAAGAAAAAACTAAAAACAAATTTTTTAAAGTGAAAATAAAATGTTTTGATCTGCATTCAAAATTCAGAGTTCTTTCTCTGGATGTGGATGGTGTTTTCCATCACAAATTTTTAGAAATAAATATATATATATATATATATATATATATATATATATATATATATATATCTCAGTATGTGTGTGTATATATGTATATATATATATATTATTTGTATATGTGCATACTTTTCATTTATTTTTACTCCTTGTTCAACTTAAGGTAAATCAAACTTTTTTGTTTTTATAGTTAATGCTTTATATAACTATAAAAAAGGTTTCATTTACCTTAAGTGGTAAATCAAACAACTATAGGGGAGTTTGGTCTTATGTTCTTTCTAATATAACCATCTGCTGCTTAGTTATAAATTTGGGGAGAGCAGTAACCAGTGGCAGGCAACAATAGCATATTGTCTAATGGAATTATTACCAATATCTGTGGCTTCCGCTGGACTTTCTGAAATATGCTCTTTATTACTTAAAGTAGGGAGTAGACACTCTGAATTAATCTCAATCTGAACACACTCTCGAGGATGATCTAAAAAAAAAATTTATTAACTATAATAATCTGTAACATTGTGAATTTAGAGCTTTAATGCATAATAAAGCATACTGTTGAAAAACCAGGGAAGTACAAGTATACCTTGAATAACACTCAAGATGAATTTCTGAAGGTCATGCAAACATTAAATGATTAAGGGCTGCTAGGTGGTGCAGTGGATACAGCACCAACCTTGGAGTCAGGAGAACCTGAGTTCAAGTCCAGCCTCAGATACTTAATAATTACCTAGCTGTGTGACCATAGGCAAGTCACTTGACCCCATTGCCTTGCAAAAACAAAACAAAAACAAAAAAGCCATTAAATTATATAGTATAGATTTTCATTTTTGAATTTTTTCTTACAGTGGGGACTGGGATAAAATTACGGTACAAACATAGCAACATGGGGCAAATAAAATAGCTAAGTTTAGCAAGTTTTATTTTTTATAGCTGGAATGTTTAAACCACTTTTTTGGGGAAATAAACAGAGTGGTGAAGTCAAGTCTAAACACATGGTTTATATTTCAATTTATTCCTTACTACATGTGACCCTGGGCATGAAGAATAAGTCCTGGACCTGTGATTTCATTGGTAGAGCGAACTCTCAAATGACTCCCAATTATCAAAATCAGCACCTTATTTCCAATTTTTAAGTCTTAAGGTTAAATGACTTGCCTTAACCTTAACTGACATAGTCAGTATGTGCCAGAGGCACCTGAACCAGAACTCCCTGGTTTCCACTCTCTATCCACTATGCCAAACTTTTTCTTTAAATAATTGAAACATTCTGTAATTTTAACACAATAGTTCACACCACTTAAAACAATTAAATAGGTAGAGTTAAATGAAAACTATAACCTAGAAATAGCTTGTTTTGACTTCCTAGATTTTGTGTTGAGATTGGTGTTTGATAAATAAATGTTACAGAATTAATATTGTGGGAGATCATATTATTCTTTCAGAGTTAATTCTGGTTCTAGTTAAGGATAGGTACTTATATAGTCAACTATAAGGTATCTGGGAAGAGAAGATGAGTACGTGGGATAATAGGTGATTACTGTACTGTGGAATTATACTTTTTAAAAATTTTTGCAAGGCAACAGGGTTAAATGACTTGCCTAAGGTCAGTATTATGTGTCTGAGGCCAGATCTAAACTCAGGTCCCCCTGACTCCAGGGTTGGTGCTCTATCCACTTCACCACCTAGCTGTCCCTGTGGAATTATACTTGATGCAAAAGATCTTTGGCAAATATATTCCAAATTTGTTCCTCAATCTATCACAGTGTAGGATTTCTATACTGCTCTTTGACTAGGCAGAATATGCCTAGATAGTACAATTTTACCTTTTAGAAATTAGTAATGGACTGGCATGCTAGCTTTTATACCTAAAAGGATATATGTTAATTATGTAGACTTATCACCATAAAAAGGTTAATTATAGCTTTGTGTTACATTGTGTTACAATGCATAATTTTAATTTAAAAATTGTTATTAAGCTTGTAATATCAAATTAAAACGATTACAGTATAATAATCAATTTTGACTGGACAGTGAAATTATATATGTATAATCTATGACTGACTTAATTACATGTTTTGATTATCCTACCAAAAGGAAACCAAATCCAGTTTCAATGCATATTTTAGAGGAAAATATTCCAAGAATTTCCTAATCTTATACCTAGTTCAATAATCTGGTCTGGCAGCAATTACTAAAAGTCATAGGAATGCCACAAAAAAATTGCAGCATATAAAAACAATTCATCACAAACAATAGAAAGAGAGCCCAGTATCCCAGTACAGAGATCTCCTGAAAGATATACAGGATATGAACAAGAGTTGCACTAAATAAGATGACCTGGGTGGACTGAAAATGCAGTGATGAAATCATGTCTCCACTGAAGTAGATAGCAAAATATAACTCAAAGGTCTAAAAAATGGAATTCTTCATCATTTTATTATTCAGTGTAGAATTCAAAATGGAAAGAAAGATTAATCACTTACCAAATGTTTTATTCTCAGTAGATATCAAGACCTGTTAAAAATTATTTGGAAACTATTTTTATACAGAAAAATAATAACAGAAAAATAAGGGCAAGTCATCTGTATACATCTTCAAAACTTTCTTAGTTATCAATGTTGAATTTTGGCATGTGATAATAGAACAATAGATTTTCCAATGGAAATGAAACAAAAATCATGAAACAGGACATGCTGCTATTTTGCATATTTTATGCATGAGTGACAGAATTTACATTTCCCTTTTCCAAACAGGATATGGAAAGGCTGTATCATTCCTCCCCCCCCACCACCCCAAAAGCACAAAGCAATTAGCTACCAATATCCTAGAACCAGGGCTTTGGCTACATTTTCTAGATTAAAAGTCCAGATAAGGCACAGGGGAAGAAGAGGTAGTATAGACAGTACTATCTTTTAAACACACACACACACACACACACACACACACACACACAAAATATCACTCTCCTAAAAATAGAAACCTCACTGGGTAGGCCAAAAAAACTGGATGAAACCAAATAAAGTTCACTCTTCCAGCTTCCTGATTCTCTTACCTATACTTGCTCTCAATATTCATTCTGAAACATTATGTTTAGTATTTAATAATTATTCACAACTTATAACCATCAAATCTAATTTCTATTAAAAGTACAAGTCTATGTGAAAGGTCAAATGCCATGATTTGTTACCTAAATTCTTTTCATCTGAAAATTTCTTTTGTATGTGAATCTTGTTTAAAATATAATGCCAGTGATGAAAATTTTTAAATTATAATCTGTAGATCTATATTTAAGCAATGCCTAAAATCATGTATTAAAATATAATCAGAAGGGCAAAACTTCCTAAGCTGATTCTTCCACTCCCAAAATGAAATTCTTACTTCAGATTTCTTTTGTTCGGACTGCTCTTGGGTATGAAGTTCATTCCACTCAGCAGATCTTACAGGTGTGTCTGAGAAAAATGGATTCTTATGATCAAAATCTAAATAATATATATGAAAACAGACCATTTAAGGTGTCAACAGTTTAAACAATTTCCAATATCCTATGTATGTATATATCATAAGAACTTCTCAATAAAAGCTTTTATAAACAAAATTAATTCCCTAAACTATAAACGTAGAGCTGGTAAAACAGAACAAATTTAGAATGAAATATTTTCTTGTAAGCACTGCAGGTACTAGTCAAGTGAACTGCATCTCCTCAATAAAATATCAAAAATATTAGAAATACTGGTGAAAAACAATTAGTACATTCTTTAAGGAAGTCAATATAAATATGCAGTTATACTGTAGAACCAATTCTTTTATAGGTCCAAAGAACCCTGGAATTAAAAAAAAACTTCCTAAAAAAAACACCCTAACATAATTAGGACTTAAAAAAGTTTAATGACAGTTTTATTATGTTCTCATAATAAATTTGCCAATTCTGAAATTTCTGTTGTCTTTAAGATAAAGAAGTAGTTGGCATTCACTGAAACAGTTATTGCATCTTTCAAAGTGAAAAGCCTGATTTAGTTAAATATAAAATCATCAGGCACACCAGATAAAAAAAATTATATTGAATTTTTAATCTACCTTCGTTCTGGCAACTTCAATTTTATAAATGAAAAAGCCCGATGTCTATTATCTTGTTTCATAGCTGTACCAGTTAAATTTAACAAAAAGTTTTAGTCTAAAATTTGCAATTAAAAAATAATTTTAAAATCAGTTTTTTAAAGTCTTTAAAATTCAGAGTTTGATGAAATATGTCACTTAAGATATATTATTAAAATTGTAACAGTAAGAAACTCACTATGATCACTTGCTAATACAAAAGATTCAGGAGTTCTTTCAGGTAGTGGGGGAGGCGAATCTTCACTAACATCAACATCTAAATTAAATACACATGATTAAGAATTACATTAAATGTCATTTAACATAGTGAAAACTTTCTTATATTCATTTAAAATATTGCAACATCAACTTAATAGCTTTTCAAAGTAAAAATTACAAAAACAGCAAACTTGATTTATAGCTTAATACTTTTTTTCTACCATCCAATCTGAGGAACCGTAACTAAAAATGCATGGGGTTTTTTTGGTTTGTTTTTTCCCAAGGCAATATGGTTAAGTGACTTGCCCAAGGTCACATAGCTAATTATTAAGTGTCTGAGACCAGATTTGAATTCAGGTCCTTCTGTCTCCAGGGCTGGTGCTCTATCCACTGCACCATCTAATTACTCCTACAAATGTATGTTTTAAGAAAACAACTCTACCTCAAACTGTCACATAGACAAGATCTAAAGGATTCCACAACATGCTAACTTAAATTATTTGCTGGAATTTCAGGGGATATTAGAAAGTTTCCCTTATAATTCTACAATTAAAATTTCATACTCTCACTTAAGCCCAATTTTTTTTTAAATAACTAGTTAAATTGCAAGTCATCTGTAGGGTAACAAAATTTATCAGTCATTTATACCTTAGTGTGAATTTAACTAATCATTTCCCCCCATGAAATTGGTAGGAGTGAAGAGCTGCCCCCCCAAAAAAACCAAGACCAAAAGGACAAGGTTAAGAAAATGAGAAGCTGAAGAGAAATAAAGTTTTCTTTATTTCATTTTGCATTGGATCAGCCCTGACTGGCCAATATGCATAAAAACACATCCCCAAGCAGCTCATTAGGAGATACCAATGAGCCATTGAAGTGGAGATTCATTCCTCCTGGACTTAACCTCCCTATATAAATATACATGATATTTTAGAATATATACTTTATTTTAGAAAGAAATTAAGTTCCTCTTCTTATTCTAAAATCTTAATTCTAAAGACAGAAAATACAAGGACAGGTTCATCATTAGGAGTTTTTTGGACTGACTTTTGTCAAACTCAAATATATTAGAACTTCTAAGGCTGCATATTTCAAAAACTATACAATAAAAATATATTAAAATGTAATTTTTGTGGGCTGCATTTCTGATTTACATTGAATCATCCAAATACATCTGGAAGATCAGATGAAGTCATAAGATTTAGGTCCAAATCCTGCCTCTTACATTATTTATCTTCTCACTTTCAACTTCACCTGTAAAATCTTAGGGCACTGGAATAATGGCTTTTGGTGTTCCTTCTTGCTTTAGATCTAAAATTCTAATTGCCTCTGTGATCAAATAGTTATACTTGCAAGATAAACAGGATTAGAGGGGCCAGCATCAGGCTGTGTAACCAAGCAATGCTATTATCATCTCCATTTTATAGATCAGAAAAAAGAGACTAAGTGATTTGTCTGTGGATCAAATGGCTAGCAAGTGGACACTCTGACACTCTGTCAACTGATAAGATATAGACAAAGTTTGTGAGAGGAAACACTATTTTTCTATCATTGGCTCATCCGAGACAGTAAATAATGTTGGCAGTTGTCAAGCTTTTTTAGCTCATTTTACAAGAGTAAAAATAAAAACTGGTAAAACTGGTTTTAGAAAAACACTGGTCAGGAAAAAAAAGGAATAAGGTTTAAGAAACATGTGAATTCAATTCATTCTTTTGGAATAACACTCATTCAAAGACAATCCATTCCTTAAATTCTTTCATACATTTTCCTACCCAGCCTGAAATAAACACATTATGTGGACAAATTTGTTAATTATTTTTCAAGTTTTAGTAGATGAGGAGGAAAGCATTTAAAAGATGAAATGATAGCATGACAACTGTCATTAACTGGTTAATAGCACAAGAATTTCCACAAAAACAAAATTTTCACTTAAGACACAACTGTAAATCCAGACAACTAGGCCAACCTCACTGTACCCAAACCTCCTACTTAGAAAATACCATCCAGAATTCTACATAGAGAAGATAAATATTTTGGAAAATCAAGGTGCCATTTAAACTGTTGTTTGTGTCTATATACATGTATGTTTTAACAAGCTTTTATTTTCCAAAGTTTTTCAAACTTGTATATACAAATATAGCATACACACAATTTCTGTGTGCCTGGTAACATAAAAGAAAAAAAAAATTATCCCTTATATAGAACTTGCAAAAAACACACTGTTATGACATCCATATAGGTTTTCATATATGTGTAGCAATGCTCAGTTACTGTAAAATATGGACAATAATAAAGTTATCTATAAATTACTGTTGGTAATGGAGACAGTGGTTACTTCCAGGTAACAGTAATAGTAACCACTATCTCCATTACCATTTATTACACTAAAACAGGGGTGGGAGTATTTTAAAAACCCTAGAACAAATTACTACTTTTCTGCAAACATTTTAATGAAGGGAGAAGTCACCAAAAAGACAAATGCTTTGTGAAGCAAATTGGCAAATATAAGTTATATATCTATTATATTTGTGTGTATGTATCAGGTACATTATAGGAAGATAACTATATTAATCCAATGAATATAGGATCCCCAAATTTTACTTGGAAAGAACCTTGTTTTTAGGCTAAGAATTAGTAGAATATTCCTGTTTTTCTAAAATAAATTTCATTTTAGAGGGACAGCTCTATTCTAGTCTATGATCAATATGGTCACTGTAAAATTACCCTTTATAAGTGGCTGCTTCAAATGACAAGCATTACTAGCTCTGTGTGCAGAATAGACAAATGTACCATATCCTTCAGTTCATCTAGTTACAAAACCCAAAGATGTTGAAAATGCTGCTTCTCGGTTTAGTATTAGCTTATAATATTCTTATTGTGAAATTTGTTAAGCTAACAGTAAAAGAAGAATCTGAGAAGTCATTCATCCACATAAAAAAGATTATTAATGGATATTCATTAGAAACAGATTAAATGGCCATTGAATTTATTTCAGGCAGTAGGTTTTGATAGCATTTTGAATTGCAATTCTTTCCCCACAATATGTGGCTATGATATATAAAATATTCATTACTTTGTTATCCACCATTATTTGTGATTGTGTAAAAGTCTTAACAACCAAAATTTATTTCTCAAATCTAAGTTCTAAAATATTTAGTGATTTAGGTTAAGAAATTTATGAAAAAGTAATTTCAAAAACTCACAGGCCTATTATTTTTCCAATATACTTTGTGATCTATTGGGTGAAGTTGAATAAAACCTACCTTTTTCAGTCCCTGAACATATTGTAACCGGTATATCATGTCTAGCAATAGACATTGGTAATACTTTTCTAGTGGAAATGTTTTCAGTGCTAGTGGCAGCAGAAACTGTAGCACTTGCTGTTGAAATATTTGTCACATTCTTAGGCATGGCTCCATCACAGTTCCCATCATCACTGTCAGAATCATCAGAGTGAAGAGGGTTAGTAAAACTGAGGGGTGCTCTAAGTAAAGGTGTATTACTATCATGATCCAAAAAACCACTGGTTTCTACTTGTAACGTGGGGCTTGGTGGTGTTAGGGAAATAGTTTTAGTAGCTTGACATTGGTTATCTGAAGCTTTGTTCTCAGACTCATCAGGAATAGGCAGTGTGTTTTCAGGACCATGTAATGGCCATACAACATGTCCTTTTTCTTTAAGAGGCAAACAATCTGGTCTTGGTGGTGTATCAAAACTTTTCTGTATTCCTTCTTGTGTAGTTACAGAGACTTTGCTTGATGGTGATACACCACAGTCCACACAAGAATTTTGAGAAACATCTGCAGTTAAATTGCCTGAACTCAGACCAGGCTCCTGTAATTTTGAAAGTTTCTCAGTTGCACAGGGTGAAACAGATTTAATCTTAATTGCATGTCCTCTATTTAAGATTGTATTTCCATCAAAACTTTTTGGTCCCTCCTGTAGGGGAACTTTTTTAATTTCAAAACTCAAGTTTCGTTCCAGTTTCTTCTCCATATGTTCAACTACTGATTCATTCTTCCCTGGAGGTTCTGTTGATTTATTATAATTTTTATTAAGGTCTGTTGACTGCTGCTCTGAAGAAACTATATGCAACACAGGCTTTGGATGGTATCGGTCATTGTCTTGCCATACTGTAGTGACTGTTGGATAAGCTGAAGGAGGAGAAGGTGTCAAGATGGGTGGTACAGGGTGAGGCTCAGGAGGTTGTAATATTTCTTCTTTAGCATCTCCTTCGACAAGACAACTGAGGAAAAAGATGACAATAAATTCCTCAAATACAAGTCACGTAAGTGAAATGTGATCCATTGACTCCAATGTTAAGTCCTCTTTCCAATGCTTCGTTCTGTCACTTTCCTTCCCCTCCCACATATTTCTCCCTTACTCTCTCCCCTTTTTTCGCCCTTTCCCCATCTCATTCTCATTGTAATACCTTCATCACTTGATTCCTGGCATCACCTCAACTTGCTTACTATATTTCTTAAATGCCTAGAAAGCCTTATCTATATATTCCCAGCCTCCATGGCTTCCTTTACTTCTCTCTAAACCTAGGTATTTTACTGGATTCCTCACTATTTCTCATCTCCCATATGTAAGCTGTTGCCAAGACCTATTGATTTCATCTTTGCCACTTCTCCCATGTATCTCTGGATTATTATATAATAGCCACTGATAGGTACATCTACCTCAAGTCTCTCCTTGCTTCAATTCATCCTTCAATGAGTCACTAAGATAATTTTCCTCAAGTTCAATCAAATCTGATCATGTCAATTCCCAACTCAAGGAGGAGCACTAGCACACCCAAGCTTGTGGGAATCCCATTACAGTTCCAAGGCAAAAATGAATGCTTGTGGTTATTCACTGTCAAGAACACAGGCCAGAATATTAAGTACACCTTTCCTTAGATAATACAACTTTGGAAGACCTGAAAACTTACAAATCCCCAGAATTATCTCTGAAAACAGTTGCACAAAACCTCTGAAGCTTGGGACAGGGACCCAAAGATCTATTTTTAATAAAGAATTAATGGAAGCAGGGAGGCGGCTAGCTGGCGCAGTGTATAAAGCACTGGCCCTGGAGTCAGGAGTACCTGGGTTCAAATCCAGTCTCAGACACTTAATTACCTAGCTGTGTGGCCTTGGGCAAACCACTTAACTCCATTTGCCTTGCAAAAAAAAAAAAAACACCTAAAAAAAGAGTTAATGGAAACAAATAATTTTATGGGAAATCAAGAACCAATAAAACAAAACCAAAAGAATGAAAAAAAGTGAAAGACAATGTAAACTTCTCCCTGGAGAAAATAATCCAGGAGAAATATTTTTTTTAAATTATCATACTACCTAAAAGCCACGGTCAACAAAAAAAGCCTAGATCTCGACATTCAAGAAATTATCAAAGAAAATTGCCCTGATAGTCTAGAACCAGAGGGTAAAAGTGAAATTGAAAGAATTCACCAATTATTCCTGAAAGAAATCCAAAATGAAAACTCCAAGAAATATTATAGCCAAATTCCAGAGCTCCGAGGTCAAGGAGAAAATACTGCAAGCAACCAGAAAGAAACAACTGAAATATCATGGAATTATAGTCAGGATAACACAAGATTTTAGTAATTTCTACACTAAAGGATCGTGGGGCTTGGAATTTGAGATTTCAGAATGCAAAAAGTTTGGATTAAAATCAAACACCAACTACCCCCAAAAATTGAGTTGAAATAGGGAACTTTCAAAACCTTTCTAATTGAAAAGACCAGAGTTGAAAAGAAAATTGGATATTTTTTTTGTTTTTTTGCAAGGCAATTGAGTCAAGTGGCTTGCCCAAGACCACACAGCTAGGTAATTATTAAGTGTCTGAGGCCAGACTTGAACTCAGGTACTCCTGACTCCAGAGCTGGTGCTCTATCCACTGCACCACCTAGGCACCCCTATCTACCTAGGCACCCCTATCCACCTAGCCACCCCTCATCCTTAGATTTTAAAAAAAGGTAAATAGAAAAGTGAAATCATAAGGAATTTAATGATACTGAACTGTTTATATTCACATAAACTCACATGAACTTTCTCATCAGCACAGTTAAGAAGAGTACATTTAACCCAAGGGCAAAGGTGTGAGTTGAATAAGAAGTAATGATATCTAAAAACATAAAATTAAGGGGTAAAAGAGGAATATACTGGGAGAAAGGAAGAGGCAGAATAGAATAAATTCTCTCACATAAAAGAAAAAGTAGAGAGAAAAAGGAGGAAGATGAGAGAGAGTGAGTGAACCTATCAAAATTGACTCAAAGAAGGATTAATAGATACTCAACTGGGTATAGAAAACTGTCACCTAAGGAATAATTATTATTTGTCAGTTCTTATAAAATTCTATAACACTACAATTTTCAACAATATCATTCTCCAATATTTCTCCTTTTTCTTTTCTTTCTAGTTATATCATTGAGATAAGGACACTAATATCACTAAATCTGCATCTGTGAAAATCTTTAGTACCCGGCATTCTTAAGAACACAACATGAAATCAGGGAGGTGATACCTTGACAAGCACATGAATTAGATTGTCTGAGGCCAGATTCAAACTCCTGTCCCCTTAACTCCAAGGCCAGTGCTCTGTCCACTGTGCCAGCTGGGCCTACTGTACTAGCTGCCTCAGGCACTCTATTATTAAGCACTTTAGAAATACTATCTCATTCGATTATCATATCAAATCCAGGCTATTACCCCTGTTTTGCAGTTGTGAGGAAACTGAGACAACAGTGAAGTGTTTAAGGTCATATGTGAAGGTAGGTCTTCCTGACCCCAGGTCTAGCACTCCATCTATTCTACCACTGCCTGCCTCTAAGTACAGGGCTTGGAAACCATGAAATCACTGGTAGTAGAGATAGAGAGCACTTTTCTTTTGTCACATGTACTAAGATTGCAAGGTGATGCAAAGCCAAATGCCAGTAGGGAAGAAGGGCTGTACTCTGAGACCTGTCAAATTCCAGCATAAATGGGACCATTTCAGGAGTTAAAGTAGAGCACCTTACTCTGGTATGAAAATGCAAACCCAAAGATACAAGACCAGTAAGGTAGAGGATAATGAAAATGCTAAGTTAGGTGAAGACTTAGAGAGGGTAATAGCTCCAAACTGGACCAAAGAGATAACTCTTAATTCTAGATCCTTGCCATTTCCAAGTCACCTGAGTACCTGCCATTCTATTGTGGTAAATTCAGAGTTGTGAAACGTAACATGAATTTACATATTATGTGTAGAATAAGCTATACAGTCAGCATATAAAGTGGACGTTTGTTAAAATAACATATGAAAATCCTTTTAAAATCAGCTGCCTTTGGGGTGGCTAGGTGGCGCAGTGGATAGAGCATTGGCCTTGGAGTCAGAAGTACCTGAGTTCAACTCAATCCAGCCTTGGACACTTAATAATTACCTAGCCATGTGGCCCTGGGCAAGCCACTTAACCCCACTGCCTTGCAAAAAAACTAAAAAAAAAAAAAAAAATCAGCTGCCTTTTCTTCTAGCTCATCACTCAAATCATACCCCCAAATAGTGGGTATTCTCAATGCTCTATCTTAGCTCCTCTCCTTTTTTTTCCTCTTCTAGCTATAATCTCTCTCTCTCTGGTAATCAAATCATCTCTTGTGACTCTATCAGTCCTATGATGGCACTCAAAGACTTATTTATCCATCCCCCCACCCCCCACCCTGGTCTCTTTCCTGATCTTTAGTTTTGATATATCACCAATTTTTAAAGTAACAAAACCTATTTTCTCTACCTCATTTATTAAAAAAAAAAGGAAAACAAAACTGCATACTTTTAAGTCTAAAATATATATGACTCATTCTGCATCTTGAGTCCAATCAATACTTTTATGTCAGGACATTACTAACTGCCAAGGCTATCAAGGTATTTCAAAAACTGGGTGATCTGAAAATATCTTAAACTCAACATGTCTAAAACTGAACTCATTACCTTTCACTCCTGTCTCTCAAACTTACCTATTTCTGTAGAGAAATTACCATCTGATCCCTTCTACGTACAGCTACCACTTTAATCTAGTTTCTCATCATCTAATGCCTAGATTATGTCAATATCCTCTTGATATGCCTCCCTACTTCAAGTCTCTCACCATGATAATCCAACTACACACTACTACCATAACATTTCCCTTATGCATAGAACTTACCATGGCTCCCTCCCCTACTCAAAATTAATTTCAGTGGCTTCCTCTTGTGGACATTACACTCCTCTCCAGTTCCCTAATCCAAAAAAATTGGCCTTCACTCCATTACCCTGTCCAGATATAACTAACTCCATGCCTTTATATACATAGCTAAAGGAATTTCTCCCTACTTTTTTCCTCATCAAATTGCTTTTCCTGATCAAAAAACTTCCTTGGATTTAACTATTTCATATATATGTGTGTGTGTGTGTGTGTGTATTTTTGTATTTACTTTATGTTTATGCTGTATATATTTTGACATGTCTTCATCTCTTTCACTAGAATGGAAATTCTTGTCAGGAGATAGGTTTATCCTTTTTCCTATTTGTATTCCCAATGCTTGGTACAAAATAGGCACTTATATTGATAATAGATCCCTGAGCAGTAACCGATTAATGGGCATGTTAGAGAACAATATTGGTATTCTTTCTATATATGAAAGGGTTGCTCTTGAGAAGATGCAATAAAGAACTGGTCTTAATTGGGGTTCAAAGGGAAAAAAACATGGGTTTCATGGGAGATTGATCACCTCATGACAATGCTCATGATGAGTATCAGCAAAAAGAAAAATGGTAATAACAGCAAACTCTGGCCACCAGAGAGGGAAAGAGAGAAGAGTGGAAAATAACTGTTGCTATAAACCACTTCAGCATACCAGCTCTATGTCCCAGCTTAAATAATTTGATAAGAACATCTTGGATAGATTCACCACTAAAAATGGCCAATAGCACAGGGTCAGAAACACAATTCCAAGCTGCTCTACTAGAGTTCTCTCTCCAGGCTGGAACTGATCCATTAATGAGTACCCTAATTCTGTGTATTAAACCAATTTCAAACTCACTTAACTATCACATCATATAGCACACAATAGTAACCCTATTAAAAAGGAAACAATTCTAAGTGCTTGCATTTTCATTTTTAGACTTCTTGAAAATAATTACAAAATATCAGTTCTCTAGAGTTGTATCACTCATCTTTCCCCAAAACAGAGAAAATTGGTATTACAACACAGAATATTTGTGGTCTAAGCTTAAAATTAAAATCTACAGAGGTTGTAGAATAATAAGAACCATAATAAAATATTTATATTTTCTGGTTAAAATGTATAACAATTATACTACCATAAGAAATAATGCCTCCACTTCAAAAGGAAAAATATAATACCTGCGGGTACGTGGAGGTTTCGGAGGGGGAGAATCTGGTTTTTCAAGGTTCAGAGAGCTGACAATCTTTTCTGCACTAATTTCATCCTGTCAAAAGGGGAAAAAAAAAACCAAAATTATTCTCTAATTTAATCTCAATCTTATTGGATGCTGCAAATACACTGAACAAAATAAGTTAATCATTTCAGATAATAAAACCAGTCTTAGTAAAAGACTCTGAAAGTCAATTACATTTAGAATAGTAAATAATTCCAACACTAATTATAGCACCAAAAATATACACCAATTATCTAAATTCCAGTAAATCTTAAATGATAAACAAGATATTCACATTCACTTTGGCACTAACCTGTTAATGAATTTCAGCTGCTAAGAAATTAATCCACAAAAGACAACCTTTGAAAAAGGAAAGGTTCTTACACATTTTCTACACTCATCATCATTTTACATTCATTACCACTACAGACATAATTCTGCTTTTGCAGAATTCTTCCAAATGGGGGTAATATGACTTATTAGTGTGAGGGAAATTGGGATGAGTAATTACAAATACAAATTTAATGTATATTTCCAAATGCAGCTCCTTTTTTTTGAAAACATTTTTCTAATAAGTTAATAAAAGCA
The DNA here is from genome assembly GCF_037893015.1 of Macrotis lagotis. NCBI lineage: Eukaryota > Metazoa > Chordata > Mammalia > Peramelemorphia > Peramelidae > Macrotis > Macrotis lagotis. The sequence continues at coordinate 157,483,260 of NC_133664.1, read as the reverse complement.
AAAGCAACAGTGAACATACTCCAAATGATGAGGGTAGCAGAAGGGAAGTCTGCCCAGCACATTTGGAAGGATAATTGATTTTGCTAACACTACTTTGTTTTTCTATTTTTAATAGGTTAGTAAAAAGAAAATGTAGTGAACTCCAACTCAAAGGAAGGAACTAGATGCTTTATGATAGGACAAAACTCCCAAACTCAATCACATTCCCAGTACTAGGTTTACAGGTCCCTGTCCTCTAGGGGAGGTTTAACTTAATCAGATTTCCATTTTTCAAGCTTCTCATATGCTGCTAGCATTTTCTGCCTCATTCACTTCCTTCTGTTATTTGTGGCTAGTAGATAATGTATACCACTTCCTAAGGTGTCTACTGGATAGAAAAGGTTTTTTAGACTTAGTAACTGCTTGGGAGTGGGAGGAAAGCAAAGTTTCAAACTGAACCCTAAGTCACAAGTTGGTAAAGCTTGTTTGTATTCACCAGAATGTTTAAGATGGGGACAATTAAGGGGCAATTAAGTTTCCAATCTTGAGGATTTTAACTTATGTATACTTATGGGTTTTTTGTCTTCAGGATTCCATTGTATTTGTTCTTTATCCAGAATATAATTATTTTCCTTAAATTTCCTTAAATTCACTACAATTTAAGGAAGGCAAATCCTCTGTAATTTGCTGGTCCTGTTTTAACATCTTTAAGACATAATTTTTAGTATGGGAAAAGAGGTAACTGGTAACACAAATTAAGGTTTCATTTTGTTCATCAATTCAATACTCACAGTGGGATTTGTGTTCTTTATTGCAGTCAAATATGTGATGGTAAAGAAGTGGTCTTTCATAGATATTACTTGTAAAGAACCATTTCATTCAATATTAAAATGAATACTATTGATGCATGTTAATTTCTCCTTAGAATATTATGTAGATTGCCAAATAGGATCCTTTGTCAATGATGATGATGATTATTTTATACAATTGGTGTCTTTCCCTCTACCAAATACTTTACAAATAAATTACTGTACATTTTCAAACTAATTTTGTAACATCTAGTATGTACTTATATAGCAACATATACCTAATCTAATTCACCACCACCACCACCCCTCCCCATTTTCTCCACTTTATCAAGAAACACATCAAGGGCTCTGAAAATGGATATTAGTTCCAGATGTTGTGGCTTCACTGTTCTTGATGGTGAACAGTTATAAAAACATTTGTATTTTTTCCTTCTTTTATTTGTTATCCATGTGACAGACCTTCAAAATGCTTAAGATAGTTATCACTTGTTTCTTTGAATAATCTTAACAAGGAATAGACTCAACTTTTTGCCTATCTTGCGTCCTTCCTTTGGACACTACTCAAGTTATATATTTTTCAAGAATGTGGCATCAACAATTGAATACACTATTATATATACATATATGTATTTAGTCTGACAAAAACGAAGTGCAAGAGGACTATTACAGTCCTCATTTCTCTCAATGAAGCTCAAGACTGTTAACTTGCCTTGTGATGTCATACCATTGATTCAAAATGAATTTTCAGTCAACAAAACCTCACAGATTCTTTTCAGATGAACTGATTACTGGTCATGCCTCCCCCATCTTATCTCTGTTCAGATTAAGAATTCATTTTTATAACTATATTTCTGTCAGGATTTTGACTCCATCATATATTTCTAAATAATTCTATGACTATGAAGATATCTTTTTTTTGTTTTGTTTTTTGCAAGGCAATGGGCTTAAGTGGTTTGCCCAAGGCTACACGACTAGGTAATTATTGAGCGTCTGAGGCCGGATTTGAACTCAGGTACTCCTGACTCCAGGGCTGGTGCTCTACCCACTGTGCCACCTAGCTGCCCCATAAAGATATCTTGTATCTGTGAAAGTCTACTCCCTTTTCCATATTTTCATTGATAACCTCAATAATTAGGTGATATAAATCATTGTTTATCATAATCCTTATAAAAGGATTATATATAAATGAGAAAATATACATATGAATATGTAAGGTTTTTTTTCAGATGCTGAGGCATTTTCAGGATTCATATTATACATACAAATTAAGGAATTTTCCTTCTTTAAAATATCTTGGCCCTGGAGTCAGGAGTACCTGAGTTCAAATCCGGCCTCAGACGCTCAATAATTACCTAGCTGTGTGGTCTTGGGCAAGCCACTTAACCCCATTGTCTCCCAAAAACTAAAAAAAACAAAAACAACTCTTAAAAATCAATTTCCAAGACAACTTGTATTGTCATCAGTGATGAGAAGAAACTTATAAAATGATATGAATCTATTCCACTTCACTTCCTGTCTTTTTCCATTTTCATCTGTAATACTTTGTGGATGATCTGGCTTAGTCTGGTCTAAAATTCATCACTATTTCTTTTTTGTTTACCAAAGATTTTATTTATTTTGAGTTTTACAATTTTTCCCCTAACTTGTTTCCCTCCCCCCACTCCCCACAGAAGGCAATTTGCCATTCTATTCATTGGTATACACTGATACAAATTGAATGCATCACTATTTCTTATTTTTATGAAACAATGCTGCTAATAATCATGTCTTGTTTTCTAAATGATCCGCAAATGAGTTTATGCCACCCAACAATAATGCCCTTCGCTGCTCAGCAGGGTAAGCAAGTGTTTCCTGGATTTACAATATACAGGAAACTCTCAATTAGAGTTTTGAGGTATTTTATCCTCCCAGGTCTCCAAATTTTAAATTGTGACCTGCTGTCTTCTCTGTTGGACAAGGCAGTTAAATATGTATCTTTAAGTTTTAGTTTGTGGCTAGGTAGGAGGAAAGGGAATATGGTCTAAAAGGATAGCATTGGCCCTAAAGCTAGGAAGACTTGACTCAAATCCCTAAATCTTATAGTGCTCTAGATAACTCTTTTCAGAGAAAGTGCTCTACTACACTATATATAGTATATTATACTTTATAATATATACTATACTACTTATAAAGGATGGTTCTTCTCTGCAATTCCCTGTGTCAATGAAATTTTAGATATAAATTGCCTCCTCTTTTTTTAAAAACAAATTCTTAATTTTTTTACACTGTCAGAATTTCTCCCAGTACCAATCTTCTCACTCTCCTCAAGAGCAATATATTTTAAATGTTTTGTATGTTTTCGCATTTATATGATATACTGTTTGTTTTCCAGTGAGTGGGGGCAGGGAAATTTGGAACTCAAAATATACTAAGAAAAGTGTTTAAAATAAATACATTTTAAAAAGAAATAACACTTTTGGGCGGCTAGGTGGCGCAATGGGTCGGCTAGGTGGTTGCAGTGGATAGAGCCTTGGAGTCAGGAGTACCTGGGTTCAAATCAGACCTCAAACACTTAATAATTACCTAGCTTTGTGGCCTTGGGCAAGCCACTTAACCCCATTTGCCTTGCAAAAATCCTTAAAAAATACTTTTTAAAGAAAAAAGAAGAAAATGAACAAAAATTAAGGACATTGAAAAAGCCTAAAAATATATACAGTATATCTCTATTCCTATTTATCTGAAATCCATATCATCAAAATTTATGTTTTGGGTTTTTTTTTTAGATAAATTAATTTTCCTTCTCTGAACACCTATCACAGAGACACAGCCAAGAAGCAGTAAGCAGCTGCCACTGTGTGAATGAAATATTGCCATAAATCAAAGTTCTTAAAAGAAGTTCATATTTAAAAGAATAACTGAAAATAGAGATATTTTAGTAAGAAACAAATTTCCTGAAAATTTCAAAGTCCCAATAACTTACCACTACATCAGAAATTTTCCAGTCTGTGTACTTTTCATATTGTTGAAGCTGCTTTTCAAACAACTGGGCTATAGCTCGATGAACAAGTTCATACTGCTCCTATTGTGGACCAATAAAGGAATAAACAAAATACAGTATTTTTAAACAGTCAAGGAATTCATACTAATATAATAATAATTTCAAAAGGAACAAAAATATACCTTTGTTTGTACTGCAGAATGCCTTTGTGTTCTCATTTCTTGTATTAAATTGAATACATTAAACTCCTCAGGTATTTTCTAAAATACATAATTTATTGCAAGAATTCTAAGAAATAATTGTACAAAAAATACAACCTAAATATAGTTTGCATCTCAGGCCTGATTTATCCAGGTCCCTCACCAGTTTTGTTTCCCTCCCTATTCAACTATGCCAAGCAATTTCTAAAATTCTTGTCCTGCTGCTTTCTGTTCTATCTTTACTTGTTTCTTACTTTTATCTCTGGCATGGAAAAGAAGGAACATTTATAAAATTTCAGTACTTGCTAACTATATCATCATATCAAGAATTAACAGTTTTTCTTTTGCAAATGTCTAAAATATAGTTAAGATATTTTTTTGCTTAATCTAAATTTCTTCTTAGCCTAAAATTTTTAACTGCCTTTTTTCCACAAAGAATTGTTGAAAAATCTTCCTGAAATTTCTTTTCATATACTTTTCATATACATGAATGTTAACTAGATTTTTTTATTGTGAATAAAAAGTCACTATACACAACTACAGTTGTAGAAATGAGCTAACTTACACATTTAGTATTTATCACTTACAAATACTGAATGACCACAAGCCAGCTTTAACTTTCACTAATGCTTCATACATAATAGGGTTAAGAAATATATCTTCACAGGGATAAGACCCTAATTTTAAAACTATTTTTGAATAAAGAAATTTGCTTTATTTTGATTTGTCTGAGAATGTAGCTAGGTTTCTAAGTTAGCTAAATCTGAAGAAGGCTAGAGGAAAACAGATGGAGGAAAAGGATTTAGGAAGAAAACTACAGGTTGTAGGTTAGATAGTAAGACAATAACAAAGGGAAGAGGCTTACTATCTCCCTTTTGTTTTTTGCTCCACTGAATTAGGGGATTAAAAACAGGGAAAAACAGGGCAAAACAAGTCATGAAATGGCAGAAGGAATGGGGTATTCCCTTTCTCTTTCCCTTCTTCCTTTAACTTTGGTTCAACGAAGTTTCTTAATTCACTGAAGAGTACTAAAGGTTTAAAAAAAAATTGTAAGGCTTCATTTTGAATGTTTTTCCTTTTTTGTTGGTGGATTTCTCCCCATTTAAAATCATATATAAAGAAATTTTTTAAAACTGCTACAAGGGGGCACCTAGGTGGTGTAGTGGATAAAGCACCGGCCTTGGAGTCAGGAGTACCTGGGTTCAAATCCGGTCTCAGACACTCAATAATTACCTTACCTAGCTGTGTGGCCTTGGGCAAGCCACTTAACCTGCCTTGCAAAAAAAAAAACCTAAAAAAAAAACTGCTACAAGGAAAGTCAGGATTAAAATGTATTTCGCAGGTGATAGCAGGTGACAAATGATGCAAGGCACAAAGGCTTGCTAAGCTCAGCAGAACCCTTCATAATTTTTGTTTTATTTTTGAAAATTTTTTTAAAAATTGAGCTAAAACTAACATTTTTTAAGAATACAATTAAAAATTTGAGAACCACATTAAGTTCAAGTAATTAAAAAAAACCTTTATAGTAGCCAAAACCTAAAATAAAAAGTGATTTATTACCAGCAGTTATTTTTAAGAGTCACCACTGAAGTAACGTGCTATCTTTATCATCTTCCAAACCCCATATCCTATGTGTTTCTAATAGTATTACCCCACTCATAACAGTTTATATATCCAGATAGTTGAAAACATGCATACATATACCAATATATTGAAACAGTTTCCTTATAAACACATGAACTTAAAAATTCTTTTATCACTCCAATTTATAAATCATGAAAAAATATGTCACAATACTGATTAAAATTATTCTTACCCCAGCTTTTAGCAAATTCCATGTATAATCTATGGCACAGATGGCTCCTGTTCTTCCGCAACCTGCACTATGGATATATAATTTTAAAAAATACTGTTTGAAATTTGTTATAAAAAGTAACTAACACAGCAATGTTTTTCATATATTTACATAGACTTTTCAATTAAAATAGTGTTCAAATTGCACAGACTTTATCTACTAATAACATTTATGTTATTTACAATGTAAATTCATACTTATACTTCAGTTGGCCAGTGATCTCAGTAATATAGTTATGATGTGGAAATTAATAAGGAAAAAAGGCAGTTGAACACCCTGAAAGCATTCACATAGATATCTTAACATTCTTAATGTCACAAAACTGCAATTACTTTTCCAATCATACAATTTCTCAGGTCACATCTTGCATTTCTATCTTTGTTGATAATATGCTTCTCAACTATCTCTCCACTCGGTATAGATGGCCAAGAATTCTAATCCACTGGAAACTGAAGTAATCTATGAACCATTAAAGCATCAATGGAAGAATATTGTTGTTCATCAAGGAGAAATTTAAGATCACTGACTGCACCAAACAAATTTCCCAAATGAAGTTCAATATACTACTAGTCCACACTGTTCTCAATCCACTGTCCAACTTTACTATGTGTAAGGATATGGCAAGCAATTCTTCATCTATTTGCTTTTTCCTATAAGGATGGTTTTCAACACTGGATTTTGCTGAGAAGAAACCATCATAGTATTATTAAGGCTTGATGTAATCAGAAGGTCATTCTTAAATATAAGTGATTTTTAGGACTTTACTATACAAGTAACTCCCTTCATTTAGACTCTGCATAGGAGGACTAGCTTCTATGGCACTGAACAATTTTGAGGAAGCTTATTTTTTGTTCTCTCCCATAAATGAAATATTCTTAATGAGAAATCATTACAATTATCTCTGTGGCTGCATCTTCAAATAATCTTATATGATTGAGCTACAAATGTGGAAATTCTTGTTGAAAAGGACTACTTAAAGTTTAAAAAAAATAAAAACAAGATTAAGATTGTGTCTGAAAGTCTGCCTCTTCCCTTCTTGTTCTGCACCAATGCTACCAACCACTAACATGCAGATCGCTCATAAAAAATATATGGTCAATAGCTGATGATGTCATAGGATTAAAGACCATAGTTAGAAGATTATCTCAGGAGCCCATTAATTCTAATCTGTTAGTTTAATTTATATTTTTCTTTTCACCATCCTCATGTCCCAATATGTCTCTCCCTTCAACTCCTGCTATCAAGTGAAGCCATACTTTGTAATGAAAAGCAGCTGAACAACACTAACTGAATTTGACAGTATGTGCAATGTTATACCCTCATAATTCCTCACCTCTGAAAAAGTGTTGAGAACCACATTAAGTTCAAGTAATTAAAAAAAACCTTTATAGTAGCCAAAACTTAAAATAAAAATAGTGTTATTTAAATATAAATATATTTAAATATTTAAAATAAAAAAGTGTTATTTTCTTATCTTTTCTCAAGAGGGCCAAGACTGAGAATTATATACAGTGCTGAAGTTAACTAAAAAAAATTACATTTTTCCATCTATTCACATTTTTGTAGTTATGATCTGTATATCCCTGTTCTGATTCTGCTTCACACTGCATCAGTGAAGGACTTAAAATATTATGAATCTTACCTTTGAACTATTTAACTAGCTAATCAGCTGACTAACTTGTAGGAAGGTAAAAATGAAAATACACTCTTTTAAAGTAACCTTAAATTAAATAATTCCTATTTTTTGGATAAATAATTTCACAATTATTAACATTTATTTTTTCATTTTCCTGGCAATACTCTAGCTACATCACTGACACCCAAGATTGTCAGAAACTTATTTTTAAGTCCCCAGAAAATTTGCTTTCTTCTTAATTTTAACTGCATGGTTCAAAAGTTAGTTAAATCCAAGGTCTGTTCAATAGTCATTTATTATTTTAAATCTATTAAAAATAAATGTAATGGGGCAGCTAGGTGGCACAGTGGAAAGCCCTGGAGTCGGGAGGACTTGAGTTCAAAAACTGACCTCAGACACTTAATAATTGCCTAGTTGTATGACCTTGGACAAGTCACTTAACCCCATTGCCTTAAATAAATTTTTTTAAAAAAGAAAATAAATGTAACTCACTATAATGAACAATAAATTGATGTTTTGAATTACGAATAAAGTTACAAAAATTTGGGAAAATGCAAAGTAAATTTTGTGCTAAAAAATCTACAATCTCGTAACTTTCAAACAGATTTGTTTTTGAAGGCATATATCCTTTTATTTTAATGGTTGCAAGGCAGTAATGCTGAGTGACTTGCCCAAGGTCACGCAACTAGGTAATTAAGTGCCTGGGGTAGGATATGAACTCAGGTCCTCCTGACTCCAGGGCCAGTGTTCTAGGCAGTAGCACTGCCTAGCTGCCCCCCATAAATGCTTTTAACCAATAAAACAAACCAAAACAAATAAAACAAAATGAAGCTTTTAGAGAATTTCCATTTCAACATGACCACATCCACTCCAGGATTTTTAGTCTTTTAAAATTCATTTTTTTTATTGTAATTTATTTTCCCCCCTTCCCCCCCTAAAAACCCCAAGTAAATTAAAATCAAATATATGGCTTTGGGCCATTAAATCAATCTCATATTCTGCTCCTAGTTCAGTTCTTAAAAGACACTTAACAAAGTTCTGAAAGAGGTACAAAAATGTAATATTAGATCAGAAGGGAAAAGAATTTCTAAACTGATAAGGAAAGAAGATTCAATGAAGACTCTGTGAGGGAGAGGAAACTTCTGAGGGAGAAGAAACTTCTAAGAGATAGGTTGGGGAACTAGAAATTGTCTTTGCAGAAAACAGAAACTGTGGCATAATCACAGGGGCAGTGATTAAACTGGTTTGGTTGAATTGCCCTGCAAGAAAAACTAAAATTGGAAAAGTATAGAATACATTGGATTTTAGAGGTCCAGACTAAAAGGCTAAGGCATTTAGATTTCTTTTGATAAGTAACAGGGAGCCAATAAAGTATTTTCAGTCATTATGTCTGTATTAAATAAAGATTAATCTGGCAGTAGCATTTCAAAATGAAGGTCCTAGAGATATTTTAAACACAACATATTCAAAACTAAACTCATCATATTTGTAAACTCCCTTCCTTCCAAATTTTTGAGAGAGGCACCACCATCCTTCTAGTCTTCCAAGTTTGTAAAATGGCATCATCAAATTCTCCATCTCCCTCAACTTAACTATGCAATTTATTACCATCTTATCTTCATTCACAGCTTTCTGGTGTATGATACCTTCTTTTCATTCACCCAAACTTTAATTCAAACCCTTATCATTTTTCACTACTTGTATAGGTTATTACAATAATCCACAAATTTGTCTCTCTGCCTCAAGTCTCTTACCTCTTCAGCTATCTTACACACTGTTGACAAAGGAGTTTTCTAGAGCTCTTACTAAATCAACTCTTGGGGCTTCTTATTTTATTTAGGATAAAGTTGCAAGCCCTATTTTGAAACTTATCTTTCCAGCCTTGTTGATTATAGCCCAACCCTGGTACTCTGGGAGAGAGCCAAAGCAGCCTTTTCTTTATTCTTCTCACAAAACCCATTGTCTCTGTGCATTTGCAAGTGCTGTCCCTATCTTTCTTTAAAATGGAACACAACTGGGGCAGCTAGGTGGCGCAGTGGATAAAGCACCGGCCCTGGAGTCAGAAGTACCTGGGTTCAGATCCGGTCTCAGACACTTAATAATTACCTAGCTATGTGGCCTTGGGCAAGCCACTTAACCCCATCTGCCTTACAAAAACATAAAACAAAAAAATAAAATGGAACGCAACCACTATTTGCTACGTAGTAGCAGAGAATCAGAAAAGAATATGAGTGCTCTCCCTCCCAAATCTGGTTTGACCCAATGTAAATTTTAAATATAAATATCAGTATAAATAATTATTATAACATTTATACGTGTGTTAACTTTTTGCACAAAAAATTTAAGTTATTACAAATCATTATGCCTACAGTAACACAAAACTAGTAAATTATTAAATTTACCATGCATAACTGTCAGATACAACCACAACTTTATACCACAATATATTTGAAAACTACTTTGTACCTGCAGTGTATACAAATAGGCACATCTTCATGTTCTTGATATTCCCTCATAAGGCTGATCATGTCCAGAATAGAATCAAATGATGAAGGAACATCATGGTCTGGCCAGTTCACATAATGAAACTGATATAGCCTACGAGATTCCTTAAAGAAATTAAGAAAATTAACAACTTTGAAAATTTCTTTGAAATTTTAAAATATATACACATTCAAGTTTGAGGGATTTTTTTGGTCCATTTTTTCTAACATACAGGTACACTGCATATTAGCTATTGGTTTTTAAAATATACAATTTATTGATAAACTATGTATGTTCCTAGAACTGAGGTAGATGCTATGAGGATTAAAAAAATAAAACTTAATAGTTTGTTTTCACAAAAGCTTCTGAAATATTCCTTATATCTCACTTCCAAGTTCCATTTTTTGGGAAAAGGGGAAAGAGAAAGGCATCTTTGGGGGGGGGGGGCTAGGTGGCATAGTACATAGAGCACTGGCCTTAGAATCAGAAGGATAGGAGTTTGAATCCAGCCTCTGATACTTAATAGCTGTGTGACCTTGGGCAAGTCACTTAACCCTGAACACCTCACATCCAGGGCTATCTCCAGTCATTCTGATTCACATCTGGCCACTGGACCTAGATAGATGGCTCTGTAGGGAAAAGTGAGGCTGGGGACTTAGCACAGCACTCTATCACTCAAATCTAATTCATGTGTTTGTCATGGCATCACCTCCCTGATGTCATGGTCTTCTTCGAGAATGAAGGACAAACATTATTTTACATTGCAATACTAATTGTATAGAATAAAAGATTTTGGAGTTTAGTTCTAAACTTGTATTTTACATTTAAGCAGCAAAGAGGCCCAAGGCCAAGGAGGCTAGGTGACAGTCCTGATTCAAGAGTGGCATGTACTCCAAGATACTCTTGTCAAACACGGTTGTGCAAAATCACAAAATAGGGATAACAAAATGGGAGGTTCATGGAAATCCTTCTCTAGCCTCTAATTCTTCTTAATGTCTATTTCAGATGGAAAGGATATGCCCTTGGACAGAGATTTAACCTCTTGCAGGCTCAGTAAAATCATCTGTAAAATGAATTTACTAGTTCCTACCTCACTGGTTGTTTAGATAAATGAGATTATGTAAGGTTTAGAAAACTTTAAAGCATAATATACATTGTGAATTTTTTTTTAATTAGAGAATCAGGATGGTAGAATTATAAAAAAGTACATGAAAGCAGTTTAAACTTACAGATAACAACAAGTGGGAGTAACAATACTGATCTTTTTTTTTCCCCTTTATTTTACCCCTCCATTTAGGAGAGACATATGGTCCTTATTGCTCAGCTATGTTTCAAGTGAGGAAAAACTATTATTAGAAGAACAGTTTAATAATGCTAAGATAATACTAGGGGAGAAAATAAAATCAAAGCAAGAATTAATAATTGTTGGAAAAAATATGGCATATTTTAATCATCTTTTTTACATTTTAATAGGCAGGTAGGTGGTACAGTGAATAGAACACAAGGCATTAAGTCAGCAAGACCTAATTTCAAATCCAGTCTCATATACTCAATAGCTGCTTTTCCAGGTTGTGAGGATCAAATGAGATATTTGTAAGGTGGTTTCATACAGAGCTTTGTACATTTAGGTACTATATAAGTCATTACTGTCACTATTATTAGAATACATGAATAAGAATAAGAAAACATATTGCTGCTAAATATGCTTACAGGTACAAGTACTATGAAAAAAATTAGAAGCCAAGATGAGCTAAGCTCCAAAATAGGTCTTTAAATATTAAAATATTTTTTTATGTGTGGCCTTGGGCAAGCCACTTAACCCTGTTTGCCTTGCAAAAACCTAAAATATATATATATATATATATTTTTTTTTAAATAACCTTAATTATACCCTGATGAATTGCTGAATTTAGAACATATGGATATAATCAGAGTTTTATAGCAAGCATTTAAAATATTTTTTATTTTCTCTTTCAGTTGAAGTATCAATGTTAAAAGTAACAACATTCACCTCTCTCAAATGCAACACAAGAGAGATAATTTAAAGTAACCATAATTACTGGAAACAAACTAATCAAAAACTTTTCTGTTATTTAAAATTTCACTTCCTGATTGAAAACAAATTCTACTGTGAGTCGTCAAGAAAATACTATAACACTTGAAAAGTCAGTGCATTTAAAAAATAACTAATAAGCAGAGGATATTTAGCCTAAAATTTTTTAGAGGAAAGCAAACTAAAAAATCTGGGAATGGGAATAAAATAGGAATAAAAACATTATTTAGAAGATGAACATTCTTCTCTGAACTCCACTCTTAACTATCTGGATTTCTTTTTTTTTAATATTTAATTTTTTAGTTTTTACAAGTTTTCCCCTAATCTTGCTTCCCTCCCCCCACCCCCACAGGCAGTCCACTAGTCCCCACATTGTTTCCATGGTATATATTGATCTGAAGTTGAATGTGATGGGAGAGAAATCATAAACTTAAGGAAGAAAAATAAAGTATTGTGCCTGATTGTTGCACTAATGGAATGAGCAAGTCCATCAAGGTTGATCATCACCCCCACGTTGCTGCTAGGGTACACAATGTTCCTCTGGTTCATCTTGCTCAGCATCAGTCCATGCAAATCACTCCATGCAAATCACTCCGGGTTTCCCTGAACTGTCATCCCTCCTGGCCTCCAATAGAACAACAGTGTTCCATCACATACGTATACCACATTTTGTTAAGCCATTCCCCAGTTGAAGGACATCTCCTTAACTTCCTATTCTTTGCCACCACGAACAGAGCTGTTATAAATGCTTTTGTACAAGTGATCTTTACATTACTAGAATATTCTTGTTTAAGAGTAAATATAATACCCCCTTCCCCAACCAAAATATAGAACCCTCATGAGAAATAAAGTAAAAGGGGGCAGTTAGCTGACGCAGTGGAAAGAACACTGGCCCTGTAGTCAGGAGTACCTGAGTTCAAATACGACCTCAGACACTTAATAATTACCTAGCTGTGTGGCCTTGGGCAAGTCACTTAACCCCAATGACTTGCAAAAATTAAAAAACAAAAAATAATTTAAAAAAAGTAAAAGAGAAAAAAAATGTGTTTCAGTCTGTGTTCTAATACCATCAGTTCTGCCTCAGGTGGATCACATTCTTTATCATTTAAGTCCATAACAGAAGTTACTTCCATATTTTTCCACTGCAGCTGTTGCTGATTGTAATTCCCTCCATCCATTCTTTCCCATTACCATATATTATATTTTTTCTCTCTCCTCTCTCTCACTGTCCCTCTTCCAAAATGTGCTGTAGGGTAGCTGAGTGGACAGTGCACCAGCCTTGGGGCCAAGAGGCCCCAAGTCCATATACCACCCCTGAGACCCAGCAAGCACCTGGCTGCATGGTCCCAGACAGGCCACTCAATCCCAGCACCTTGCAAGAAGTAAAAAAATATAATGTGCTATATCTGACTATTCTCTTCTATGATCTACCCTCTCCTCTATCACACACATCCCTCCCTTCCCCCTGTCCCCTTCTCTCCCTTTTTACTCTAGATGTCTATACCCTATTGAGTGTGTCTGCTGTTTCCAATCCGAGCCATTTCTGATGGGAGTGATGGTTCCCTCAGTTCCCCTCACCTTCCCCCTTTCCATATCATTGTAAAAGCTCATTGCAAAATAAAATATCTTTTATATGTAGTATCTTAACCCTATTCTACCTCTCCTTTCTCTTACTCCCAGTATGTTTTCCCTTTAGCCACTGATTCCATTTTTACAATATATCTTCAAATTCAGCTCTCTCCTGTGCTTCATCTATAAAAGCCCCTTCTACATGCTCTATTAAATGAGAAAGTTCACATAAGTATTATACATGCAGTTTTCATCATCATTAAGTCCCTCATAATTTACCCTTCTCCTCTACTCTCTATGCTCCACCTGAATCCTGTATTTGAAGGTCAAACTTTCTGTTCAGCTCTGGTCGTTTCAACAGGAACATTTGAAATTCCCCCAGTTCATTGAAAAGTCCATCCTTTCCCCTGGAAGAGGAAGAGGATGTTCAGTTTTGCTGAGTAGTTGATTCTCGGTTGCATTCCAAGCTCTTTTGCCTTCCAGAATATTGTATTCCAAGCACTATCAGCCCTTAATGTAGGTTGCTACTAAGTCCTATGTGATCATGTCCTTCTGGCTGCTTGTAATATTTTCTCTTTAACTTGGGAGTTCTGGAACTTGGCTATAATACTCCTGGGGGTTGTTTTTTTGGATGTCTTTCCAGGGAAGATTAGTGGAAGATTAGTGGATTTTCTCAATTTCTATTTTGCCCTCTGCTTCTAGGATATCAGGGCAATTTTCCTGTAGGAATTCTTTAAAAACAAGATCAAGGCTCTTTTCCTGATCATGATTTTCAGGTATCCAAATAATTTTTAAATTATCTTTTCTGAATCTGTTTTCCAGATCAGTTGTTTTTTCAGTGAGATGTTACACATTTTTCACATTTTTTCATTCTTTTGGTGTTGAAGTATTGTCTTGACTTCTCGTAAAGTCATCAGCTTCCTTTAGCTCCATTCTACAGCTGAAGGATTTGTTTTCCTCAGAGAGCTTTCTTACCTCATTTACCATCTGGCCAATTTTGCTTTTTAAAGCATTCTTCTCCTCAATAACTTTTTGAACTTTTATCCATTTGACCTAAGCTAGTTTTTAACATGGTATTTTCTTCAGCATTTTTTTGGATCTCCTTTACTAAGCTGCTGAATTCTTCTTCATGTTTTTCCTGCATCTCTCTCATTTCTTTTCCCAATTTTTCTTCTATCTCCCTTACTTGATTTTCAAAATCTTTTTTGAGCCCTGTCATAGCCTGATCCCAACTTCAGTTTTTCTTGGAGTCTTTAGATGCGGAAGTTTGTACTTCCTCATCTTCAGACTGAATATTTTGATCCTTCTTGGGATCATAGACAAAGTATTTCTCAATGGCATTCCTCTTTTTTCTCTGTTTATTCATTTCTCCAGCCTGTGCCTGGTTTTGGGATGCTTCCTGAGCTTTTGAGTATTATTGGGACACCCCCACACACATGGACCTCAGTGTTTGAAGCTCTGACTGCTCTCCTGGTCTGTGAATGACCACAAGCGCACCCCTCTGCTTCAGGCGGGGGGGGGGGGCTGTTCTATGGGGGGGCCTAGACTACGATCAGGATCTGAATGTGGTCAGAGTCCCAAAGTCCTGTTCCAAGGACAGAGGACAGATCTCAGAAGTCTCTCTCCACTCCCCTACCTTAGGTGGGCTGAGCACTCAAGGCTCAGTTACCTGGAGACTACCGCTTACTGGCTCTACATCTGCCTATGTTTCCTGGATCTGGGCTGCAGCAGCTGGCACAGCTGCACTGAGTGCCCTGAGGGCCTGTTGGATAGCTCTGGCAGAGGTATTCCCACTGATCCTCCAAATTGTGCCTGATGCTCCCCAGGGTGCACCTCAAGAAACTTGCAGCTGGGAGCTGCAGCTCCCAGGCACCCTAGGGCTGTTTCCAGGAAGCTGAAGTTTCTTCACTCTGGTGGGCTGTCACTCTAACCCTGTGGAGCGAAGTTTTTACACTATTTTCCAGGTTACCTTGGGCTGGAGAATTGCCTCAATGGATCTTTCTGTGGGTTCAATCTTTTGAAAATTTAGTTAGAGTCATAATTTTAAGATTTTTGAAATATCTTGGAGAGAACCTAGGAGAGGCACTTCTTCTGTCACTATCTTGGCTCCACCCTCCTGGATTTCTTTATCTACTACAATTCAACAGCCTTTTTATTCTGGAAGATCACTTTGACTCTGGAGCCCTTCATTTGAATTAGATAGTTCTTCCATGAACTTCCATTTAAAGGAAATCTCCCAATCCAGATACTCATTCAACCCTCACAGGACTTCTTTCTTGATCCTGTTCCCATGTGGTTACCCTTTTTTTAAACTGTGAAACTTTGCCCAAGAAAAGATAAGCTCAGGGACTGGACTGTATTTACTTATAATTGCCTGCACAGAGTACACTGACTGGCATATATATGAAGTGTTTAATAAATTACTAATGACTTGACCTGAAAGAATTTATTTTATTTAATTTACACAGATGAACTTCTAACTGAAAATTACCCAAATAATATATCCCTCATGTCTTAGTCCAAGTGTTGAGAGGGGGAAATGTCAAAGTTTCTACACTGATTTTTTTCCCATCTCTTTACATAACTATAAAAAGTTTTTAAATCACCTAAAACATTTAACACACACACACACACACACACACACACACACACACACACACACACACACCTCTGACTGAATCACATCCTGTACTTACGTTCTGAAATTCAAGCAACAATGTTCTAATATAGTAGTCTGTCCTGGCTTGTTCAGCTTCCTAAATAAAAGGAAACACCTGTGAGATAAAGAAAAGGAAGATAGGGAGAGAAAAGGGGAGAATACAACCTGACAGTTTGACATTCAGATCAATCATAATTATTCTAAATTGTCTCATTTATAGTTTTTACTAGAATTTTATTTATGGACAGAGTTTGTCTAAAAGAATAATGGCCACAAATATCAAACAAAGTAGAAAACAAAAAAAAAAAAAAGGAAAATTCAGTCTCTAATAATGTTCTTGAGTATGCTTTTTATCCTACAAATCACCCTAAAGTTTATAAGGGCTCTATTTTTTAAATTTTAACATCTCTAAAGAAGAACAAAAGGTTGAGAAAAGAAATCTCTAAAATTCAATCAATAAGATAAACCTTCCTACAGTTAAATTGTAATCATAACGCACAATTTTTAAGAACCTAATATAATCAGCATCCATTTTCCTTTTTATTCCTATATACTTTGACATGCAAATAATTGTTTTCATGTGGTATAAATCCTGCTAAGATGTCTTGTTTTCAGTTAATATAGTTCCTTATCAAAGTGCATGCAATAGAAAAGGAAATCCTGATGTTTCTTAATTGTAAAGGCACTACATAAAAATGTTGTGGGGTTTTTGGGGGTTTTTTTTTTTTTTTAGTTTTTGCAAGGCAAATGGGGTTAAAGTGGCTTGCCCAAGGCCACACAGCTAGGTAATTATTAAGTGTCTGAGACCGAATTTGAACCCAGGTACTCCTGACTCCAGGGCCTGTGCTTTATCCACTGTGCCACCTAGCTGCCCCATAAAAATGTTTTTATCATTATAGTAGGAATGTTTATCATTAACCTGCAACTTATTTACCTGTGACACTTTGACAGAAATCACTCAACATCTCTAGGACTCATTACTCTCATTTGTAAAACAAGGGAATTGGACTAGATGACCTTTAGGATCCCTTTCAGTTCTAAACCCTAGGATCCTGTGTGAAAAACAGCTGATTTTCTACATGAATGTTTGGTTTATTATATACAACTGTATTTCACACCAAGTGTGGCAGAACTTAAGGCAAGTTAAAAAAGATTCTAACCACATGAGTACAAGTCCTCAATAATTTACAACATTGATCTTGTTACTAAAGACTGCTGTTCAATCAGTGAGAGCAGGTTTCAGGAAGACCTGAATCCAAGTTCCACTTCTTATAATATATTGATATAGGAACCTAGGCAAAATCACTAACCATTTCGTGCCCCTGAGCCATTTTCCAAGATTGCAAATTGTAGAACATCTGCTAAAGTATATCAGTGAAAAGACATTTCCTTACCATTTCCTATACCAGTGAAATCATAAGACCTAAGCATAAAGACTTAGTTTGACCATAAAATTAGTTTAATATAGATACTCACACAAGAAATTTGAAATGGTGCAAATGTTAGAGAATCTTCTCCATATAAAGGCCAGTAACGTTCACATTTTTTCTGTTGGCAAAGAAAATTATTCAGATTAGGTTACTTATATGTTCTTCTTAAACATCAAATTTTCTTAATAGCTAGCTAACTACACATAAAAGTAAAAACATCAATTTCCTACTTTTTACTTAACTTCCAATTCTCATTCAAATGTTTCAGAATGACTAATGCTATTATCTACATGATTCCAAGATCGAGAGCTAGCTGGTCCCATTCTATTATAAAAATGCTAAGTACAGAGTTGTATTGGTTTTGACTTTTATTATATCAACTTAAAGCAGATTAGGAAATAAAGACACTCATATTTTTCTTGTTTTATCTTTTGTCTACAGCCTTGCAAGATTCATATATATATATATATATATATATACATACACACACACACACACACACACACACACACACACATATCTTTAAGAAATTTCCTCCCAAACAGCCCTGTGAGATATTACTATCCTCATTTATATAGACAAGAAGAGTGTAGCCCTATTGACACTTGCCCTATAATTTTACACAGGCAACCTAAAGTAGACTACATAATCAAATATACTAATTCTAGTACTCTACAATGAATCAACTATTCCTCAAATAAAGTCCATATCCTCCCATCTCTTAAAATTGCTATATTTTTCTCATTTTACATCCTCGATTAGGACAGTCTAATATTTCTACTACTGATCTCAAATATTCTCTTCTTCTCAACTTTATGGACTTCATTTGATACTCAAAACACATTCCTCCATGTCAAAATATTTTAACTAATTCCCAATTATTTTTTTTAAATTGGCAGTCAATAGTTTTGAAAACAGTCACCAGGGGCAGGTAGGTAGTGCAGTGGAAAAGTTACCAGACCTTGTATCAATTTCAAATCTGGCCTCAGACACTTACTAGCCGTGTGAACCTAGGCAAGTCATTTAATCCTGACTGCCTCAAAAAACAAACAAAACAAGCGAACAAAAAAAAAAAAATTCTCACCAACCTAGAATGGAAGATATTTCATAAGCATGTTATTCTCTCTAGGCTGCTTTAGCATCTTCAACTGAGTTAGCACAGCACTGAGCATTTATAGTAGGAGCTATGATAAAACTAATGGGATAAAGAGATGGCACAGGAACTGGTCTTGGAGTCAGGAGGACTCTTGAGTTCATATGTGACCTCAGACACTTGTTATTTCATAGCTTTGTAATTTTGAGCAAGTCACTTAAACCCCACTGCCCTACAAACCACCCCTCCAAAAAAAAAAATTCCTTTTCCAATCCTTCTTCAGATTATTTATGAAAATTGATTGAAAATCTACTTTTTTTAATTAATAAAAAAGCAGCAAGCTCTAATGAATAAATCAGGAGATTAGGTTCAAATATCAATTTAACTGAGTTCCAGAAAAATTCTAGGACATTCTAAAAGGGATGGTTAGTGACAATGAAATAGCAACCACAAAAACTTTAAGCATGCCATCCAACAATAAATCCTATCAGGATAAAACCTGATACATTAAAAAAGGAATTCCTGATATTTCTGAGTTGTAAAGGCATTGCATAAAAAATGTTTTTATCATTATAGTAGGAATACATCTACCCCTCACCTACAACTTTTGCCTTTTATTTTTTAAAGTTTTATTTCACTAGCAGATCAGGAGAATGCGATAGTCAAAAGCTACATTGAAATTTCAGTAAAAAAAGTCATGCTATCTTTGTGGATAAGATGAAAGGAAATGATCTGAAGCATAGGATTAATCAGGTGAAATCAAAATTTGTTCTATGACCTGATCCCATAGATCTCTCCATGATTCTATTCTGTTAAACAATTGTAGGTTACATATTTAAATTTTGGATGATGCTTCAGTGACCATATAGAGTTGAAAGAACCTAAGCAAAAACTATGAATGGAATTGGTAACAGAATAGATTTCATTTTCTCATGCCCCTCCTTTGATATCAATGCTAAAAATTTACTCAAATGGGTAAAGGCAGGAAATGTGAAGGGATTAAGTCACAAAACAAGAATTAAGTGCCAACAATGTGCCAGACATGGTGTTAAGCATGGAGATATATAAATAAGGCTAAAAATAGTCCCTGATGTCAAGGAACTCAAGAGTTTAATGGGTGAGATAACAGACAGGAAACAATCTCAAATGCAAGGTACTAGCATTTAGGGAGATCAGACATGGCTTCTTGCAGAAGGTGTGATTTTAGCTAAGCTAAAAGGAAGTCAGGGATTTCAAGATTGCCAATATTACACATGACCTGGAGAGAATGAGATGTGGGAAGACTGGGAAGGGTGGGAAGACTGGGAAGGGTGAAAAGGACCAGGTGGGAAAGGACTTTAAAAGACAGACACCAGATTTTTAATTTGATTCTAGCAATAATCTGGAGCCACTTGGAGTTTACTGAAAAGCATGAGTCAGGGACAAGTGATGCAGTCAGACCTATGCTTTAGGAAAACCAATTTGACAGCTGGAGGTAGGATGATCTAGAATGAGAAGGGACTTGAAACAAAGAGATCAGCCAGAGTGGCTGCAACAGTCTAGACTCGAGGTAACAGCAGTGCGGGAAGACATAAAGGAGCATGGATCATATATGCAAGAGAGGAGAGTCCAAACACACATATATTTACTCCAAACAAGAGTTTAAGAAAACCTTCCTCTCTAACAGGTTGAAAACCAATTGGACAAAGACTCTAGACATAAAATTTCTTAATGAAGTCAAATATACTGGGGATCCCTCTCAGTAAACTTTTTTTTTTAGGTTTTTGCAAGGCAAACAGGGTTAAGTGGCTTGCCCAAGGCCACACAGCTAGGTAATTATTAAGTGTCTGAGACCGGATTTGAACCCAGGTACTCCTGACTCCAGGGCCAGTGCTCTATCCACTACAACACCTAGCCGCCCTCTCAGTAAACTTCTTAATAGAGTGATTTGTATTTTATTACCTTCAATCACTGAATTTATTTTTACCCAATTTCTCTAATATGCTTCTTTTTATAACCTCCTGCAGTCCAACTTTCAGCATACATAGTACAAAAATAACATCTCTATCAAAGGGTTACTGGGAAAAAATTTAAAAACTAAATGAAAATCTTTTAGTTTTCTTCGGTCTTTAACTATGGACATGGTCTAGAAACCCGGTGCAAACTAACCTTGGAACCTTTCTATGCTAAGGGATCAATCTCAGAACACTTTAGTTGTCTAAGCCAAGACCCAGCCATGCTTTCCTTTACTGCCTCGCTATCTTCTCAGAAAGTAGCCTTCTGTTATAGAGGTAAAGCCCTCCCATTTCATGTGCTTGCCATAGAACTTATTTTGTTCACTATACCAAAAGTGACACAATCACAAAAGTTTAATTTTTAAAAAGTATTCTTTGAAAACAGTCCACTGTATGGGGCGGCTAGGTGGCGCAGTGGATAGAGCATTGACCCTGGAGTCAGGAGCACCTGAGTTCAAATCCGGCCTCAGACATTTAATAATTACCTAGCTGTGTGGCCTTGGGCAAGCCACTTAACCCCATTGCCTTGCAATAAACTAAAAAAAATTAAAAAAAATCCACTGTAACATAAGCCTGAGGTCTGTGCTGCTAGACTATATTGTAGGTAAGATCATATTATGCTGAAGTCCTTCCTGCCACTTCTAGGAACAAAAGCATCTTGGGAATGGTATAAGATATGACTACATTAAATTCAAATATCAAACTTTACATGACAGCTGAATCATGATCTAGTGAAATTTAAGTGTATCACCTATAACATTAACGTGACAAATAGGGCACACTATGGAAAGTAATAATCAGTTTACATACCCTTCCCATTTCAAATTCTCGACATGCCATTACAATGATCTTTAAAAAAAAAAACAGATGTCAATTAAAAGTACCATTGCACATATATAGGACATTTTCCTTCTCCCTCTGCAAGTTTTCACTTGTTCTATTCAAATATGCACAATTAAATTTTAACATTAGCTTTTCTAAGAAAATAGCAATTCCATTTCTTTGAATAATTTTGAATAAATTAAAATACTTTAATTGCTCTTCCAATTATTAATGATATAGAAAAAATTATTTCTTCTAAAACAAAAAGTCTTATACTAATGTATTTGTTTATAGACCCAAATGCAGATATGTTAATAAATTTAGAAGAACAATAACAAACTGCAGTTTTATACAAATTTTAATGTAATTTTTATGCAACTTAAGATTTCCGATTTTTTTACACTATACAAATGTTTTAGATTAATTATAAAGCAAGCAAAAATATAAAAAATTTTAAATAATTTTCACAGATTTTTCTAAAATTAGGAAATATGATTTAATTACGTTTCTTACACTATTAAATCTTTCCTATAAAGAATATTGAAAAGATAATTAAACAGTAATGCCTAAAAATACCTCAAATTTCAGGAGGCATTAGGAAAATAACTGAAGTTTGAAATGTCTTAATAAACCTGTTACATTGAGTCAAATTTTGATGTAATGTAGCAAAAGTCCATTGGAATAAGAAAAAGACAATTACAAGTATGACAGAGACCTCTTTATTTAGAGAAACATGATTAATTAGGTATCTCTGAAGTGTTCTTAGTTTCACATAAATCTCACTACTAATTCTTATAAAACAGATTTGGAAACAAATTACTTACTACAACATTGTATTCCCATATCATCCTCCAAAAATCTATTACTGTATTTGCTAATGGTCCTTGGGTTGCAACATATGCTTTTGGCCCATAGACTCCCTAAAAAAAAGAAAAAATTCACTTACAAAGAAATATTAAAAAGTATTAATCTAGGCATCTCAGACTTGACTCTCACTTCTCCAAAATGATTTCTAGTACTGATAGTAAGTCAACCTTTTAAACCATATTATTAAATTTCATGTTTAATACAGACAACAGAACCTTGAAGTTCATGTAGACATCAATCTTGTTTTATATAAGGGATCTGAGGCTCAGAGTGGTAAACCAACTTGTATAATAACTAGATAGTCTCTTAAGATCTTCTCCAAGACTTCTTACTCATTTTAACTCTTCTATAAGGCTAGAGGAATCACAAAGATTATGGTAAAGGGACATGGGCAAAAAGGAGAGCAAATTATTTTCCTGTTCAACCTTGAATGAACTATTTTTTTTATATGCAGGAAGTGATTTTAAAAAACTAATTTTATAATATGCAAAAACATGTAATAAAAATAAAATTTCTAAATCAAAACAGAATCCAACACATCATTAATTTTTCAAAAAATACTTCTTATTTTAAAATTCATCTTAAAAGGTTCCACTGAAAATAAAATGCTATTTTAAGTAGTTTACATAGTGATTTAAATAATACTAACATCCTTCAAAATATAGGCAAAACAAAATTAAAACTTTCAGAAGAATGAAAATAAGACTTCTTTGACCAAATGAATTTTTTTGCCAGATCTGAAATTTAATCAGTATAGGGAAGTAGTGATGAAGAAACTTTTTAATCAATGTAGAGGGGTAACTACTTACTGCTATATCTTCCTCCAGAGGTTATGGGATTTATTTGTTCCTGGGTAATATGGACAGTATGTGTCAGGAGTAAGACTTAAAATTCACTTTGGAGTCTTCCTGACTCCAAGTCTGGCTCTTTTATCTACTATGTAACATTTTCTCTTCAAAAAGCAGAAAGAAAAATTTTTCATTATACCTATAGTTCAAATTGCTGTCATAAATCAAAACTGAATTATTAATTCTGCTAAATAAAATCTAAGAAGCTCTAATTGCTTATCTCACAGAGTTCAGGTCAAACAAAAATACATGTAAAGCTCTGAAAACCTTAAAGTGCAATGTAAATACTAGATGTTATTATGTGTTAAAATATACCTTAATAAAATTCGCATTGATGTAGTCTGAATCTTGGGAAGGAGTCTTTAGAGTCAGTTTAACTCGGCTGTGATCAACTATAAAAGAAAAGATTCCAATAAATTATTTCCCATTTTATGTGGCGGTATTTTTGTAAACACTATTTGGCAAAAATAAATGAAACAATTACACTGACTACTAACAGTCAAACAATAATTTATCTATTCCAAGAATAATGGATCAATGAAAACAGGAATCCTGAAAAATACCAGTCTCAAAATGCTTGTTGGCAAGAAACTAAATAAAGTAACACACATTAAATGATCTGGGTTTTTATAATCTGCCATTTAATTTTTTTTTCCTATTTTAATTACTGGAATGAAAACTATGTCAAATAAACCAGGAAGCATCTGGGGGCTGCGAAGCTGTAAAATGAACTGGATAAGGAAATGGCAAGTCACTCCAGTCACCTTTACCAAGAAAACCTGAAATGGGACCCCAAAGAGTTGAACAGTATTTAAATGACTGAACAACAGAGTGGTTTATAAAGATATGTTTTATTTCTGCTTGGTCGAATTAGCTAATAAACCCTACTTAATATAGTACTCTAGGTCTAAAAGGAAGTTTGAGATGGGAAAAATATAATTTTTTGTATTACTTCAACTGCTCAATACAGCTCTCCTCAGCTATACAAAGTACAACTTGACCAGATTGATAGTTAGCCATTAATATTGTGTCATTACATAAATTCACTTTATGGCAAATTATTAATCCAGTCACAACCACAAATAAAGTCTTATCATTACTTTTTACTCAATGGCACTAAGAGAGAAAAATGTTAGGGACAGAAAGCTTGCATATTGTTAGTGAGTTCTTTAAGATAATATAGTGCAAAAAAGTTTTACTGTGACCTGAATCTTCAATTAAGAAAGTATAACTTCACTGGGAAAAATTCACTAAAATTTTTATCTGATAATTTATGGAAAAGGAAAATGCAAAAATAAGTGAAAGGTGTACTGACAAATAGAATGAAAAGAACTGAAAAGGGATATAATCTTTTAATTAACCACTTCATCTTCTCTTAGGAGATAGTCTTAGGAAGATGACAGTTCCAAAAAGATCGATCTTCTGCTATGTCTCCATTAATTTCTTTGTTCATTCACTTTCCATGTTAGCTTACCTTTTTTATTTAAATGATTTTATCAAATGACTATTTTAATATCTTTCTGCTATTTCCCCTCTTCAAGAACCATAACTACACTTAATCTATGAAGTATGCAAACTAACAAAATGATGTGAATTTAACAATAAAATTATTCAGTTACTTCAGAGTTTACCCTTTACATCTTCAGTGTGTCTGCCTGTAAGGACCCCAAATTAGCTCTTTTCTTCATTACATACTACATTAGATCTACAATTCAATCAAGAGTATGGCACGGGTTAGGTTTTTTCACTTCTTTATATCCTCTCAGCCCCTGTATAATGTCTAGCATATTATTAGGAGATAGGGAGAAAAAGTCAGTTTTCAATGTCTTTCTGGTCCCTTCCATATTCCTCATATTTTCACATTCCCTCCCCGAGGCATACTATGAATTTCACTTTTCTGCTTTCTCAGATTATTTGGATGACTAGACAAATGATGAGAACACAGAAGGAACGTTTCTATTTTTGAGGGCTCTTTAGTCAACTTCACAGATAAAAACATATTTATCAAATTTTTCAAGGGACACAGGCACAAAATCAAAATAAAGACTTTTTAGGCTCTCTACCTCATTTTCCTCATCTTTGAAAAGAGAATAAAATTTGTAGACAATATCTCATGTTATGAGAAAAATCAATTTGCAAACTTATAAAAGCAGAATTATGTAAACATATCAGAACAAGTTTGATTTGAATCTGTCCTTTCTTTAATTTCTAGGAAAGCCTCCTGTCGCCAAGAAATGGGTTTTTATGAGGATTTCATATATATGTGTGTGTGTGTGTGTGTGTGTATATATATATATATATATATATATATATATGTATGTATAAACACAAACAATATTTATCAGAAGTAGAACTTGAACTTAGGGTTTTCTTGGCTTTAAGACAGATTATTCATTGCCACAATACCTCAAGATAAAAAAAATGCCCTGCATAAAAATTTAAAAAGCAAATTATAAATATATCATAATAGCATAACTTAAGTATTATGTGTCTATTCTTTAAAAAATTAATGCCAAGTATAATCAGAATAATTAATGCCAAGTATAAAACTAGTCTTATCACTTCCTGGAATACATAAATGAAGGCTGTGAAGTTTTAACATGAGCAATGACAGTCAACATAGTGTTTAGTGGAATAATTAGAAGTCTGGAACCAATATACTACAAACAATTCAAATATCTATTTGAAAGGAGAAAAGCTAACTTTAAACAATCAGACAAGTCTTCTGTCAAATAATTTTATGTGACTCTAGATAGGGAGTGCTTACTACAAGGCATATCCTTAATCAATATAAGAGTTTCCCCTCCCCAATTGACAGAGGTCTAATTACTTTCTTTTTACTCCAAGCATTAGACAATGAATATAGATCAATCTATATAAAATCAGAAACATTCTAGGAGGAAATTCCCATTTTTAATGTGAGATCGAACTAGATAAACAAACTTCTATTCTATCAATGGAAAACAGAAACACATAGGAACAAATGTATACAAATTAAATAAAAAGTGAGGAGGGGAGCAGCAGGGGATGGGGCCAAGAAATGAAGCCTTTGTGAAGATTAGGAAGGTTCTCATATAGGAGGGGAGGTGACCTGAACTTGGATAAAAATCTTATACTCAAAGGGGAGACAGAATGAGGGACGAAGGAGAGAAGAGGGAGGTGCTATGGGGATGGAGAGGAGCAAACATTTTAGTTAATTCGGTTGAACCACCGAATGCATTAAGGGAAGCAATTACTAATGAAACAAAGTGAACCTAGATTGCAAAGGACTTCAAATGTTAAAAAGTATTTTGATGTCAATGACAATGAGAAACCAATGGAGATTCTTGAAGAAGAGAAGGACAAAATCAAAACTATGAGAAAAATGAATTAAATATAATAGTGACTGAAGCCAAGAAACCCTTAGAAGGTTACTGAAATATCATTGTACTTGGTCATGGTATTTTACAATCCTCACAATGAGGTACTTAGAAAATTCCACCAGGATGCTGTAATGCTTTAAATGCTTTAAATACATCTATGTCATTTTTAAAAGATAAAAAAAAAATGACAGAAATTTTATGAATGCAATTGAACCCTCCAAAATAAATCAGTACTTCCTTTACATGAAGTGACATCAAAAGTGAAGTCAGAGGAAGGCAAAGAAAGAAACTGGAAACATGGTCTAGGATTAAGAAATCAAAGAGTTAAAATACTGATGAAACTACACAGAAATGTTACAACACTCTTGAGCTCTTGCTCTGTGTCTCATTAGTATTTTTTCCATCAATGAAAGAGATCATCACTGAATTGGGCATGCAAATGAAAAACTATAAAGAAAACAAATTAAAAATCCCCAATTAAACATCAGAAAAGAAATACTGAATAATCAAAGGAGAAACAAAACTGAAACTTTTTTTAAAAATCGTGTAAGATAATTAGGAGCTGGTTTTATGGGGGTGGGGAATAAATGGTCAGTATCAAAAATGAATGGGTTGTTTTGCAACTCTAATAAAGATGACATTAAAGCAATTATTAGGAGCTATTTTGTCTAACTATATGCCAATAAAATTGGCAACCTAAATGAAATGGATGTGACTATACATGTATAATCTGAATATAACCTTACCTTATGAATTTGAAACTCACAATTTTTTGAAAAAGCAATGTATGTTAATGAATATTGAAAACATTAAAATTTTATTTACATAGAATTTGGGGAAAATAAAATTACATTTAAAATTGAAATGTATGAATATTTTCATAAAGTATAAATTGTCCAGATTAAACAAAAGAGGAAATAGAATGCTTAAACTTATTTTAGAAAAAGAAATCAAATAAACTATCAATTAGTTCCCTAAGAATAAAACCCCAGGACCAGCAAAATTTATAAAGATCATACAATAGGAGGGGTTTATACCAAGAATGCATGAGGGCAGGTTCAATATTAGCAAAACTATAAGAATAACTGACCATATCAGGAACAAAAACTAACCAAAATCATTTATATCAATAGATGTAGAAAAAAACATGACAAAATAAAACAACCATTCTTATTAAGAACACTAGAAAGAAGAAGAAAAGAACAAGCAATATCTATAATGAGGATAAACTTGGAGATCAGGGTAAAGAAGCAAGGATGTCCATTACTACTTACTGTTTTTTAAATTGTACTAAAAATTTGGCTATAGCAATTCAAAAAAGAAATATAAATGGGAGATAAAGAGGAACAAAAGTACCACTCTTTGCCTATTGTAACTTAAACAAAACTGCTGTGAAAACTGTTGTAGCCTTACAGAAATGAGGCTCTGACCAATATCTCAAGCCATATTCCAAGTATATTCAAAATGAGTAAATGACTTAGACATAAAGGGTAATTTCATAGACTAGTAAGGGAGCCTGTAAAAAAAAAAGTTAACTGTCAGATATATAGATCTATACATAGTACAGAGTTCACAACCAAACAAGAGATAGGGAGGATCACATGAGGCAAAATGAATAATTTTGATTATTGTGAAATTAGAAAGGGTTTCTACAAATAGTTAATGCAGTCAAAATTAGAAGGAAAGTAAGAAAATGCTGAGAAAGTTTCTCTGATAAAGGTCTCATTCTCAATTAAACAAATAACTGAGCCAAATTTATAAAAATTAAAGCCACTACCCAAATCAAAACTATCATATAGTCATATGAAAAAATGCTCTAAATCACTTCATATTAGAAATGCAAATTAAAACTGAGATACCATCTCATCAGACTGCCTTATCAGATTGCCTAAAATGACAGAAAAAAGTATATGACAAATGTTGGAGGATTCTGGAAAATAGTTAACACTAATGTACAACTGATGGAGCTAACTACTCTGGAAAAATCTGAAAAACAATTTGGAACTGTCCTGAAAGGGCTACAAAATTGCATACTCTTTGACTCAGCAGTACTTCTATTTGAGATTGAAATAAAATACTATTGTGCTATAAGAAATTATAAGGATAGGAAAGTTTCAGGGAAAAAAATCTGGGGAGAATCATATAGATGATGTAGAGTTAAGTGAGCAAAATCAAGAAAACACTATACACAACAACAATACTGCAGTGATAATCAACTGTGAAAGACTTAGCTACTTTGTGTAAAACAGTGATCCCCAACAATTCCCAAAGAACTCATGATGAAAACAGTTATCTACCACCAGACAAATAATAAACTCTAGGGCAGACCTCCCTCTTCTCTGACCACCAACATGACTAAAGTGGAAATGAGATTTGCATGACTTAAATCTGTATAATGGGGCAGCTAGGAGACAAAATAGATACATCATTGGGCCTGGAGTCAGGAAGACTCATCTTTCTGAATTCAGATCTAGTTTCAGATGTTTAATTAGCTGTATAAAGATATACAAATCACTTAACACACTTTTTTTCTCTTTAGCTCATATTAGCTCAGGAAATGCTAGAGAAGGAAATGGAAAATCACTCTAGTAGCTTTGTCTATTAAATCTCAAATAGGGTGATAAAGAACTGGACATAAATGGAAAAAAACGACTAAACTATGTATAATATGTATTATATTTCTAGTCTTCCCAATGGAAGGAACGGGGAATAAAGGGAGAGAATTTAGAACTGAAAATATTTTTTTTTAATTAACAGGAGGATTCTGGAAAGATGGCAGGGTAGGTCAGAAAATTCTAAGCTCTCCAGATATCCTCCACAAACAAGTCAAAAAGGCACTACAAGGTGAATGTAAACCAGAAAAAAAACTAACAAGCTGTTGCAGGGTCCAGGTGCAGGGACACATTGGCTATAGACATTAAAGGGACACTGAGTTCTCAGCCTTGGTTCCAGACCACAAAGGAGAAATGAAGATTATAGCCACTAGAGGATTCTGAAGGAGTAAAATCATTACCAACACAGTGTGCAGAGGGGCCCCAATTGTGTCTTAGTGGGAGAAAGGAGTAATGAGGCTAGGCCCAGGACGAAGCTCCTGAAAAGTCAGAATATCATCTCTCCACACCATAGGATTAAAGGTGAATATATGTCACTATACAATTTTTTTTTTAAGTAAGTAGGCAAACGAGGAAAGAACCCATAGACAGGTATTACAGAAGCTGAAAAGAGTAGAGAAAAAAAAAGCCTCTCCTACCTCAAAAAATAATGTCAAATCACTTCCAGTTCAAAAAGAATTCATAAAAAGAACTCAAAAAAGACTTTAAAAATCAAATGAGAGGAAAAAAGAAGAAAATAAGAACAATCCAAGAAAAAGATTATAAAAAAAAGTAAATCAAATGGAAACACAGATCCAGAATCTTAAGAAAATAATTCTTTGAGAGAAGCCAATGAAGTTATGAGATCAAGAAATAATACAACAAAATAAGAATGAAAAATAGAAGGGAATGTGAAACAATTCATAAGAATATGAAAGCTATGATCAAAAAAGAATCTTGATGTAGTAATATAAGAAATGATAAAAGTAAAGTATCCTAATGTAAGAGAAGTGGGTAAAGTAGAAATAGGAAAAAAAAATTCATTGATTACCACCTAAAAGGGATCCTAGGAGGAAAACTCACAGACTATAGCCAAATAAAAAAAAAACAGATTAAAGAGAAATATTAAGTGCAACAAGAAAAAACAATACAAATATGGCAGTATCACAACAAGAATTACATAAGAACTAATAGAGGCTATTTTAAAAGACTGCAGGTCTTGAAAACCCTCATATCAAAAAAAGCAAAAGAACTGGAGTTGTAGCCAAAAATATTATACCCAGCAAAATTAAGCATAATCATTAACAAAAAAAAAAGAGCATTCAATGAATTGCCAGACTTTCAGGATTTTATTGCAGAAAAGACTGGAATTTAATAGAAAATTTGACATACAAGAACTAATAAAAACATATAGTTAGTCAAAGACTAATTATAAGGGACTCAATAAAGACAAATTGTTTACTATATGTGGAAATGTAAACCACTATGTCAAAGACTGTTATTAGTAATTGAGTACTTTGAAGGAAAGACTGAGGTAGAACAGAGTAGGTTGGGATTCAGAAAAGCAAAAGTATATAAAAAAATAATACAAATGAAGCATGAGAGGAAGAATTGATAAAGAGGAATTAGATGGGGAAGGAGAACCGGAGGTTCTGGAAGTGTCTGTGTGTGTGTGTGTGTGTGTGTGTGTGTGTGTGTGTGTGTGTTTGTGTGTGCACGCATGCATGCATGCATAAATTTAAATTCAGAAAGAAATGAGGAGATAGGGAGGATACCTGGTTAGAGGATGAGGGAAGAGGATACCAGGATATACAGAAGGGTGAGTAGATTAATGGGAAAGGAGATAGAAGGGTGTAGAGGTTAAAATTCTTGGGAGAGAGGTGGGGCAAGGAAGCAAGTAGAAGAAAAGTAGGAGTTAGAAGGGGTTGCTTTCAGGAAATGTTACGAAAATGAGAGGTACTCACAAACAAAATATATAGATATCTAGGAATATCTACGTATAAGAATGCATATAGCCATGTGTGTGTATATATGAGTGTATGCATGTGTGCATCTGTAAGTGGGGATGTATGTACATGATGAATATCCATGTTTAATTATAGTCAAAGGGGGAGGGAGAAAAAAGGGGAGTAAACAATGCACAGAAGAAAACCTACAAGGAAGCAAAGAGGAAGACAATGTTAAACAGAATGTATAGTATTTTCATATAGGCATTCTTAAAATGTTTTATATTAATAAATAATATTTCATATTATGAAAATATTTTATATTATGAATTCTTTCATGTTTTGCTGTACACATGACAATATTTTTAAGTTTAAAATAAAAAAAATCAAAAAATTAAAAATAAAATTAACCAAAAAAAATTTCCCAAACAAATAACATGCATAGATGTAATTTTGAAATTACATATTACTATTTTTTTTAAGTAGTTCATGACGTTAGATTGTATCTTAGGGGAAAAAAGGCATGTCCAAAGCAGTTTTTCTCTGAAAAAGTACAATTGTTGAAAATCCATTGTTGTTGTTCTGTAATTTCAGTCATATGCAACTCTTCATGGCCCAACTTAGCGGAGATAAGAATGGTTGGCCATTTCCTTCTTCAGCTCATTTAAAAGATGAAGTGATTTGCCCAGGGTCATCTAGCTAGTAAATGTCTGAGACCAGTTTTGAATTCATTAA
Source organism: Macrotis lagotis (assembly GCF_037893015.1). Classification (NCBI taxonomy): domain Eukaryota; kingdom Metazoa; phylum Chordata; class Mammalia; order Peramelemorphia; family Peramelidae; genus Macrotis; species Macrotis lagotis. The sequence continues at coordinate 157,451,351 of NC_133664.1, read as the reverse complement.
AATGAGTCTTCCTGATTCCAGGCTCAGCACTCTATCTACCACAATATATATATGTTCTAATGGAAATGGAAAAACCGTATCTCCTCAAATACCATTTTTAGTTCATTGGGAAATCTGTAATTATTTTTTGCCACTAGATGGCAATAATATGTAGTTGGTGAAGCAAAGGGCTATTTCTATTTATTAATTTCTGGGACCTGTTGGAAAATGCCAAAAGCTAAGTCTAAACAAATACACAGGCCTTTATCAGTCAGTCCTGTTAAAGATCAGAAAAATATGTAGTGACAAAATAGAGACTGACTATACACCCTGATTTCACACTGTGTCTACACCTGCCTGAATGCAAGCAAATCGATGAGGGCCCAAGAGTTATCTCTTTCCTCAGAAAGGAACCTTTGAATTTGGGAATAGCAGCATTTTCTAGGAGAACAAACGCCAAAGCAAAGCATGAGTTAAACTGGGGGAATTGGGAATGGAGCAAAGGGAGAAAACAAGTAGTGAATCTGCAATATTTTATTAATCTACTTTCTTTCGTCTTTTTTTATCTTTTCTATCACATGTATATATTAACCAAAGTTTCTTGGAGAAGTATTTACCATTAAATCCATCAAATAACAGGGGGAAGGAGAAATTAATTATCTTGCCTTTACAAATTAACCCATGGGTTCCTAAAAGCACTTTATCAAACAATGTAACATAGACTGAGTGTGATGATGCAGATATTCAGACTTTAAAAAAAAATACTATCTTATTCATAGACTATATAAACCTAAACTATTTCCTCTCAAATTTCCAGTGGTTAAAGGAAAAAGGGAACAAGAGTCAGAACAAAGGCTGTATCCTATCTAAGGAAAGGAAATCCTGACAGGGTGAGATCACAAAAGTCAGAATATTGCAAGACTAAGTATTGACATTCCCAAACTTAGCAACCGAGTAATGATGGAAATGAAACAAGGCTTTATATCTTTTCATTGCTTTGTGTGTGTGTGTGTGTGTGTGTGTGTGTGTGTGTATCTGTGGGAAAGGAAGTTTAGGGCTATAGGTATATATGCTAAATTCAAAGAGCTTTGACTTATGAGTCATATACTGGTCAAGGGAATCAACTGTAGTGTGTTTATAAAGCAATACAATATACTCTATAAATACAGCATTCCATTCAGATCACTAGAAAGAATGAGATTATAATGCCTAAAAGCATCATTAAACAATGAAAAGCAACAGAATCATTAACTCACTATCTGGCAAATAGAAGAATCGTAACAAAAAAAAACGGCAACAGAACAAAAAGCATTACATTTCTTTTAGTTCCTCACCCCTCAATTTATTTTAAATTCAGTTCAATCCCTATTTCTTTTTTTATTTTGGACATAAGGGTAAATGTTACTTGCATGGTTTTATTAAACATTATATAGAAAATACCACAATCAAGGAAATGAATGATAAAGCAGTGAGCAAAAACCTGGAAGACATGGGTTGGGGCTGCTAGGTGCTGCAGTGAATAGAGCACCAGCCCTGGAGTCAAAATCTGAGTTCAAATCCAGCCTCAGTAATTGCCTAGCTGTCTGACCTTGGGCAAGTCATTAACCACATTGCCCTAAATTTTTTTTTTAAAGATGATATGGGTTGAAATTACAGCACTCATGTACTGGTGCTTAGCACAGTGACTGGCTATATATAGCAGGAGCTTAATCAATGTTAGTTGATTATTTAACTGTGTGGCTCAAATAAGATTATATATGTAAATGACTTTTCAAACCTTAAATTACTGTCAGTTATGTCAAACAAAAAAATGTATTTCCAAATTTATTTTTCCTGAATTTATGTCACCAAACAGAGAATTTGCTTTTGATAATAAATTCCATGGTTCTCTTGAAAGTTGAAAAATTAATTTAAACAATCTGGTCATATTAGTTTAAAAGTACTATTTCTTGCAAATTAAAACAACTCTGAGGTACCACCTCTCACAATTCAGATCAAGTAATATGACAAAAAAGGAAAATGATCATTGTCAGAGGGAATGTGACAAAACTGGGACACTAATGCATTATAGGTTGAGTTGTGAACCAAATCAACCATTCTAGAGGACAATCTGGACATATGAACAGTTTTAAAGTCTTTTAAACCTATCTTTTGATTCAGTAATATCATCACTAGATCTGTATCCCAAAGAGATCATTAAAAAAAGGGGGAAAGATCCAGAAGTACAGAAATATTTAGAGCAGTTTTTTTATACTAGCAAAGAATTGGAAATTAAGGGGATTCCTATCAATCAAGGAATGGCTGAACAAATTGTGGTATATGAATCTGATGGATTATTATATCGTTCTATAAGAATGGGCAAAATGGTTTCAGAAGAACCTGAAGATACCATCTAGCTGCCACTCTGATCAAGACTGATCCAAGACAATTTCAAAGAAGGACCCAATGATGAAAAATGCTACTGATCTCCAGAGAGAGAACTGATGAACTCTAATTACAAATTGAAACATAAATGTTTCCTTGCTATGTCTTGATTTCTTTCTTTTCTTTTTTCTTTTTTTTTTGCTTTTTGGTTTATTTTTGGGTAACATGACTACTATGGAAAAATATTTTGCAAGACTTCACATGTGAAAATGATAAATTGTTTCAAAAAGAAATTTAGTATCAGACAAAAAATATTCTATAAACAAGACTACAGAATAAAGTTTAAAGAGCTTATTTACAAATGTAAGGAATGTTTTAATCTGGATACCTGTTCTATCAATGCACTTTTAAAACAAAAGCTTAAATGTCATCCAATCTAATCACCTAAAGTAACAGTAAGGTCACAAAAATAATTAGCACTTCTATCTGTTTTAGCAAAAGATGATTCAACTTACATGGCAATATGTCTTTGTATCTGTTCTTTTTAACATTTTCTTCTTTTTCTCCAGTGGCTGTTGGATAAATTTTTTCTGTTCGATATTTGGTAGATAATCGTCTTAGTCTCTGGAAAAAAAAAACATTTAGTCAAATAACATTTAAATATTTAATATTTTTAGAAAATTATTTTGAAGTTGTGCAGCATTACTAGAGAGGAGGGTGCTAACAAAAATCCATCCTCAACATCTTCCCAAATGTTTCTAGATTCAAAGTATTCTTTTCAACATTTTCCCAATTTCAAGGAGTTGACAATTCCCAAAGCAAATCTAATTTCATAATAAAAAAGGGATTAAGATTTTCCCTATAAAACTCTATAATAATAATAATAATAATATTAAACACTCCAAAACAAATAATGATCAGATTTGAGTTCTCCCTATGCAAGATAGAAAGATGCAAAATATACAGAGAGCTTCCAGGATGTATGACCAGATAGTTTTAGCAGAGTGAGGATTGATACTTAGGAGCATCCTGATATTCATAAAAATGGAAGAGTATTCCTTGTCTTTTCCATTCTGCTTTACCATACATTTGCCATTAATCTTATTGATTCTTTCACAACTTCTCTTGAACCTGGCCCTTTCTCTCATTAGATATTGCTTCCTCTATTGTAAGAGTCTAACTGGGTCTTCCTGTTCTTCTCTCTCCCATATTTAATCACAACAACCAAGATGATATTCCTAAAACAAAGATTTTTTTTTCAGTGCTTCCTATTACCTCTTCATTGTAGCATTTCAAATCTTCCCTAAGTCGTTCCCCATTTTATTTTGTATTATTTGCCTTCACATATACTAACAATATTTTTCAAAGTAGACTATCAAAGATATTACATTTTACACCTCATGCCTTTTTCCCCATATCTGAAAATGCTGTACATTCTCACCTCTACCTCTTCTTTAACTTCATTGAAAGGAGTGCTTCATTACTTCCTACGTAAAGGCCTTTCATGATCCCTTTAAGTTGGAAGCAATCTCTCCACCTCCCTTTAAATTACTTTTTGTCTTTTACAGTCCCAAGTAATAATCTAAGCCCCAGAAAGGCAGAAAATATTGCTGTCTTTGTCTTTTATACTTTGGTTCTATATCTGGTGCCTAGTACAGTGCTCCACACATTAAAGAACTTAAAAATGAAATTAGAGCACTACATTACAGAAGGCTTCTTCATGCACCAGAATATATCAAAAGATTTCTATGGAAAGTCACTGACAAGATAAAAAACATAGTGAATCACCCATGAGATTACAAATCCAAAGTAACAAGTGTCTCCTATACCACCCAGTACATATCACTTAAATAAAAGTTGAGGGCAGCTAGGGTAGTGTGCAGTAGAAAGAGCACAGGCCTGAAGTTAGGAGGACCTGAATCCAAGTACTTAATACCAGTGGGATTACTTTGGGCAAATCAATTAACCCCACTGCCCCCTACAAAAAATGCTGTAGAATTTAGGATTCCAGGATTCCATCTTTCTAAAGAATGACAGTATACAAGAAGCTGGAGAATGGGAATGCAAATGGAATGAGACTTGTTATTTTTTTAATAATCATAAAGATTTGGAATCAAAGCACTTTTCAAAGTCAGTAGTACAGGATTACAATGTATTTTCCTCAAAACAATTTTGGAAGGCTATTGTGCAACTGTTACCTTCATTTTTATATGCAGACCAAAAAAACTCCCCGAGTTTCAGGAAAATTTATGACTTGTTCAAATAGTAGAGTCAAAATTATAAGTAAAACCTTCATCTTCTCAAACCAGTCCCAATGTCTATTTCCAATATTAAAGTAAGCTGGACATTGGATTTTCAGTTTAATTTTCATGAACAGTTATTTGTCTTAAGTACTCCAAATTGCTTTCAAAATAAAACAAAACAGGGGAAGCCAGGTGGCGCAGTGGATAGTGTGGCTTTGGAGTCAGGAGGACTTGAGTTCAAATCTTACCTCAAACATTTAATAATCACCAAGCTGTGTGACCTTGGACAAGTCATTTAACCCTATTGCCTTAAATAAATAAAATTTAAAAATACCCCCAAAATAAAACAAAACCTCACTCATATCTGTAGAACAGAATTCACTTCTTAAATTTTTAAAGTAAAATTACTTAAAAGGCACTATGAAAAAATGCATCCTTTCATATCTCTTATGAATGCCTGACAAAGACCAATTCTGCTTATTCACTGTACTAAAGAAGCGGTTTGTGGCTTAGTGACAAACCCTTACCACATATGGCAGTAGGGATGTTCTTTGAGCTAGAATACTTCTGTCTGTCATCAATAACACTTCCTGCTTTCAGAAGCTCTGAAAAGTTGGCATTGTAAATTTTCTACTCAAGTATATCCCTGAAATCCAATCCCTACTTTCTTTTATATTTAAAGCTATTTTAATCAGAGTATTTTTGGTATATTTAAATTTAGCTGATGCCATAAAGTCAGACTACAACTTGAGTTTATTTTTTTTTAGTTATTCCTTTTCCTCTTTGGTTTAATTAAAATTAACAAAGAACATCCAATAATTTCATACAAACAATGCAAAAATTGGTTATTTGCAAACCACTACAATTAAATACATTAATACAATATTTTCTGTCTTTCATTATACTTAACATACATGACTTTTACTGCTTTGCAAATTGCTGTTTGCCTGAAAAAGTATCTATGCTGAACAAATGAAAAAAATATCCATTTTAGTACAAGAGTTATTACTATTGTAGGGGGAGACAGGTTAGTTCTTTTGCTCCTCACCATGTCAAACTTGTTGGATGGTAACTGTTATAATTAGAATCTACCTACTCAAAAAAATGTTTCAAGGACAGAAACATTCCTTTACTGATTTTCTATCTTTCCTTCAACTCACCACATGAATGGAGAAAAATTAACAGATGCATAATCTAAGACATGAAATGAATGCCATCTGCTAGACTGCTAGAGATTTTTCTGAATTTACCTTTCAACCCCATGCAAATAATACAAACACATTTTTAAAATTAAGATGAAAAACTTAATCAGAATCTTGAACTGAGTGAGAATAAGGTAAACATGAAATTCTTTACATTTGTGATTTCCTATGGTACCATAGTTCTTAAAATATACTAATGACTATGTTAATAGAAAATATGTCCAAAAGGAAAATCACTAATATAATATAGATACTAATTTATGATTTAAATGAAGAATATTAGCAGGGTTTCTATACACTAAATTATAATTTCTATACCCTCTATGCCTTCTAAGAAAAAGATGTATCATTTCTGAAATTTCTTCTAGTGTCAGCATTTTCTGGAATTTTACAAAAAATATTTTTAAAAGGATGATGAGGGGAGAATGATTAACAGAAAATATTCTCCTAGTATGGAAGAAAAGGGAAATATAGCAATTCTGTGTGAAAGAAGGGAAAAAAAAATGTTCAACACAGCCTATGATGGCTAACACCACCCCCCAGCCCTTACCCAATACAAGTAGTTCTTCACTGGCAAAGAAAGAGTTCTCAGAAACTCAACTGCTTCATGTGTATAATGGTAAACCTTATACTTACTCTACCTACCTTCAACAAAATTGTTGTAAGAAAAGTGTGTTTATTAGACATCCATTTGGTCCTTCCCAATCTGGGAATTTTATGATTCTATGATGCCCCCTTTTAAATGAGGTTAATATGCACAAAGGTACTTTATAAACTTTAAATTCTACAAGCTTATATGCTCTTCTGGAATATAATCTAATTGATTCTATTCTATAAATCCAGGGGCAGGGTTATTTCATTTATGTCTTTTTATTACCAGACTTAGCACAGTGTCTGGCAAACTGTAGGTATCTAAACACTGAACTTTGTTTTAAAACATATACACTATGGCATGATGCCAGACACTTAAGATACCAAGGTATAAATAAAATAGCTCCCCTTTTTTCTTTAGGAGTTTCTATTTTGTTGGGGGGAGAAGGGAAAATACACATATATAAATATATGCTAAATCTGCAGAAGGTAGTTTTGGAAGGTATCTGGAAAGACATCATGTAAAACTTGATGCTTGAGCAGAGTTCTGAAGGAAGGGATTCTGGGTGGAGGGAGGGCATACTAGGGAAAGAAGGTGAAACAAGCTAATGTAAAGTTATGCTTATTTAAAATGACATGTTTTGTAAATGGAACATAACACTGACTTGGATCTGAGGACCTACAGGGAAAGAAACATGCCAAAGTTGAGAAGAGATGCAAAAGTCAAGAATTTATATTCAATCCTATAAACAATAGAGAAACCCTATAACTTAGTAAGAAAGTTATACAATCAGATCTTTAAATCAGTTTGGCAGCAGTGTATAGAATGGGCTGGATTGTTGAGAGACTTATAGCAAGGAGAGGAATTAGGAAGTAATTGCATGTAATAGTCCAAGCAAGAGTCGATGGGGGGGGGGGGGGCGCAATGGCTAGGTGGCACAGTGGATAAAGCACCGGCCCTGGAATCAGGTACCTAAGTTCAAATCTGGCCTCAGACATGTAATAATTTACCTAGCTGTGTCGCCACTTAACCCCATTGCCTTGCCAAAAAAACAAAAACAAAAACCTAAAAAAAAAAAAAAGCTGATAAAGGCCTGAACTAAGGTTGTGGCTTTGTGCATGGAGGAACTGGACACCAGAGATATTATAGAGGTGTAAAAAAAAAAAAACCCAAAAAAAAACAAGATTTGAAAACTGATTAGATACATCAGATAAGGAAAAGAAAGGAGTTGAGAAACAATCTGAGTTAATGAACCTGAGAAATGTTATGATGATGAAACCATAAAAAGTAATACAGAAATTCAAGAGCAATATGGTTTGGCAGGTGTGGGAAAGATAAGTTCTGTTTTGTACATGCTGACTTTCAGGTGGCTAAAGAACATGTAGGTAAAAATGTCTGATATAGGCAGGTAACTGACGGTACAAGTCTGATGCTCAAAACACTATAGTGAAAAACAGAAGTATCAGCACTGAGAAGACCATAAGATGATGTAATGGAGGAGTGAGAGGCAGTATGGTGGCAAGTGAGAGGCAAGACCTGGTTTCAAATTCTATTTCAGACAATTATTAATTCTTTGACTCCAAGAAAAATCAAAAACCTTTCTATACTGTTTCTTCCAATGAGGGATTCGAACTCAATCAAGTCAACAAGCATTTATTAAGTTCCTATTGTGAGCCAGGTACTGTAAGTCCTAGAGATTTATAAAAAACAAATTTAAAAAACCTGGTCTCTGTTCTCGAGAGCTCAGTCTAATGAAGGAGAAGACATACAAACAAATACTACATAAACAAGATAAACAAGAATAAATTGGAGATATCTTAGTGAGGAAGACATTAGCTTTAAAGGAAACCAGGAAAAGCTTCTTGGCAGAAAATGAAATTTTAGTTTACACGTGAAGGAAGCTAGGAAGCAGAGGTGAAGAGATTTAGAATTCCAGATACCACAGGGAGCAGCCACAGGAATGACCTAGATCAGGAGCAGGGAAGCCCCAGCCACAGGTCATATTGGTCTGATATTGTCAAGGCAACCACAGAAGGGACTCAAAATTCAATAAATCTAGTCGCTTTGGAAGAATGAATTAATTGTTTGACCAATATAGCCCTAGAATGATGTTATATAAATATCCAAATGGTCCTTGACAGAAAAGATTCCTCACCCCTGACCTAGATGAAGCTCCAAGCAAAGGATATTTTTAAAGTTCCTTTTAGCTTTACATTTATGATCCTATGAGGCTATAAAGGGTATACTAGAGAAAGACTCAACTAAGTGATGTGGCTGTAATCTATCTGGGATGAGCCAAAAGTCTTGGTGATGTTTAAAGCTTGAATGCTTAAATCTGGTATTATTATTATTATTATTATTAGTAGTAGTAGTAGTAGTAGTAGTAGTAGTAGTAATAACAGTACAAGTATTAATAAATGTTGCTAAAAACTGCATGTAATTTCATTTGTATAAATCAGTTATTTTGAAATTTAACAAAATTTATCTACTAACTTACCTTAAATGCTGTCTTTGAAAAGGAGTTATGGATAATCCTATTTTTAATACCTACGAACTATCTGTGGTTGTACCTAGTTAAGAAAATAAATTCTAATCTAAGCCCTAAGGACAGAGGGAAAAAATTTTTAAAAGGAAATTTTAAATATACTATAAAGTCAGTCAGTCATTCAAAAGTCAGAAATAATTCCAGCACTTACTACACACAAGGTATTAGAGGCACTGATGAGACGAGAATTCCAGACTAACGAGAGAGAGATAGCTGTCACATAACTGGGTTCCTTTTACATACATACAAAGTAAATGGAAGTTAACTTGAGAGGGAAAAGCACCAGGCTCTTGGGGAAATCAGGAAAGATGGCATGTGTTCAATGGTTTGAACTTCAGACACAGCAGATGATGTCTAATAAACACTAATTTCATGGTGCTGACCATGGGCATCTCCAGCAAGCCATTATAGATTATCCTGCTAGGTAGGAGGTGAAGTATAACCCACCAAGAAGTTCCATGGGAGTCTTGAGGTCCCTGCTTTAGATCAAGGTTCAGTTCACCTGAGGAAAAGGATTCTTCACCTGAGTCTGTGAAACAGAAGTCACAAAGAAAGAGCACTAAAAGTAGGACAAAGAGCCATGTACAGGCCCAAGAGAAGAGATGAAATGGAATCAGAGGAAGTTGAACAAAACAGAACCAGCCCAGGAGGAAGACACTGGGTTATGAATAACTTGAAATGACAGATACAGGGCTTTGTATTTGATACTAGAGGTAACAAGGTCCTACTGGGAGTTCACTGAAAAGAATAGTGATTTAGACCTATGCTTTAGGGGGGAAAAAAACTTGAGCAGAAGATAAGATTGGAAGAAGAAAACTAGGACAGAGAAACCATCAGAAAATACTGCAACAGTCTGGGATGAAGTGAGTGACAGCTGTCTGTGGAAATGGAAAGAAGCAGGCCTATGAGAAAAGATGAAAAGCAGAAATGACCATATTTTTCAATAGACTGGATATATGAGAATTGTTGAAACTAAGGATTTACAAATTATGCTGAGATTGCAAGCCTGAGTGACTAGAGAAATATCCTTGTCAATGAGGGAAATTCAGTAGTGATGGAAGGGTTTTTTTGGGAGGGGGGAAGTGGGGGAAGACCCAGGTTTGCTCAACTGAATGAAATAAGGGTAGTTCAATATAGAGGCACAGAGCACAGGGAAAAGTTAGACCATTTTTAAGTGTTCAGAAAAGAAAATGTTTGAGAGTAAATATTCAAGTCAACCAGTATATATTAAGCACATATTTTATTTCAGGTCCTATGCTAAGCACTAGGAATACAGCAAGAAAAGCAACAACAATTTCTTCCCCATGAAGTTCACAGTCTAATTGGGAGACATATGCAAACAAGATAAACACAGAATAAACTGAAGATATCTGAGAGGAAAAGCTACTAACACTAAGGGGGACAAGAAATGATTTCTTGCAAAAGGTAGTAATTTAGCTGAGACTAGGTGCAATCAAAAAGCAGAAATGAGAAGAAATGAGAGTTCTTCAAACATAAAGGGAATTAATGAAAATTCATGGAATCTAGAGATGAACCATCTTCTACCACTAACAACAAGGAAAGCTGTACAGGGTCAGAGAACATGCAGGGAGGGGAAGGTGGCTAGGAATTCTGAAAAGGGGTCAAAGGAAGAGGCCAGATTTGTAAAAAGTTTTAAAATCAAAGAGTTTATTTTATATTTAATCTTGAAGGCAAAAGGAATTCAATGTAGTTTACTCAGGAGATTGATATGGTCAGACTTGTGCTTTAAGACAGGACTATCCAAGCTTACTTTTAAAAGTTTTTATTTGAAACATATTTTGATTTGTCATTTTAGTGAGAGCTCTGCAGGTTGCATTTTGGACAGCCCTGCTTTAAGATGTTGACAGCTGGATAAATGAGATATTTGAGTCAGGTAGAACAACCATAAGGCTCCATTGATGATCCCCATGCGAGGTGATGACAGACTCCATCAGGGTGTATCCAGGTGGGAGATGTGAGACTACAAGTTAGGAAAGGACTGCTTAAAGAGATCTAAGAATCCTCTGAATAGAGATGATAATTGAATTCAAAGGAGGTTATAGATCAAGAAGTAAGACAGTAAGAAAAGAAAGTAAAAGAGTGGGTACAGTGTGGATGAAAGTCTAGCAAATCAGATTGAGAAGAGATAAATGGAAGAACCAGGAAAGAAGTCACCTCATAAAAAACTGAAAAGAGAATTTCAAGGAGAAAAGAGTGATAGACAACATAACAAACTGCAAAAGGATCAAGAAGGATGAGAATTGAGAAGTGCCATGAGATTTGGCAACGAAGATATAGCTAATAACTGGAGAGAATAGTTTTAAATGATTTTTTAAATAACTTAAATAATGGAGTTAGAAGCTTATGAAGAGAGTGGGAGGAAAAATAGAAGAATGAATTAGAAACAGCCTTCTCATGGCCAAAAAGTCACAAAAAGAAAGGAGAGGGTAGGTAGGAAAGTTTTTCAAGGACAGAGACATGTTAGTAGGAAAGAAGCTAACAGCAAAAAACAGGACACAATGGGATCAAGAGTACATGTAGAGGGGTTCAACCATGGCAAGGAAGAGGATCATCTCTTCACATTAGGTATGATGAGATAGTGGGGGAATGCATCTGAGAAATGAGAGGAAGGAAGATATGTACATTTTTTTCAGTAAAATATGAGGAAAATTTCTCAAATGGAGGAAAGGGAGTGAGTAGGAATGAAAAGCTTTAGAAAAGCACCTGCTGTGAAAGGAATAATAGTAAGTTAATTAGAGAAGTATAAAAGGATTGCCTAGCAGCTGAGCTTTTTTACATAAGAATGGAAACTGCAGATGGCAGTAAATCAAGGTTCAAGCTTAGTAGTATATATAATTGGTCATAAAATAAGGGTGCCAGGGACTCAAGGTAAGGGAGCTGAATTGATTTACCAAGGGTTAAAGATGGGGAAAAGATAGAATAAGCCAACACAAAGGGTAAAAACCTAGGAAATAGTTTAGATGTAGAGAGATTGGAAGTTATGGTTTAGGACAAATGGCTGTAAGGGAAGAGGAAAGATGCAATTATGAAAGAATATTATCAAATAAATAAATTTTAAGACTAATAATACCTATAATTAAAATGCCTATTATTAAAACTCAGAATTACAAAAAGAGCAAAGAAATTGCAGTTGAGAGAGGTATAAAGAGGAAAATTGGTATAAATCTCATGTTTAATAAACATTAGGACCACTTTACAGAAGGAAGAGAAGTGTGCTGAAAGGACCAGTTAAAGAACCCTAGGTTTGTTAGCATGGCTGTGTAGCTTGCTACCTGGGAAACTTTGGGAAAGTCCATTTCTCTTTTGTTATTGTTATTGTTGATGACTTCATTTGAGGTTTTCTTGACAAAGATACTGGAGTGGGTTGCCATTTCTTTTTCCAGTTCATTTTATCCATTAAAAAAACTGAGGCAAAGAGAATTAAGTGGTGTGCCAGAGTTATACAACTATTAAGTGATCACATTTGAACTCAGGTTTTCCTGACTCCAGTCTGGCAATCTAGCTACCCATTCTACCATATTTACCCATATATAAGATACATCCTTTTTCGAAAAATTTGTGAGTGTCTTATACAGTTGGTTATAGAGTTTTTTTACTTTCATTTCCTACTTTTTTGCGCTTGTTGTCTTTGTTTTGCATATTACAATCATTAAGTTACTTTTTGCCACATTCTGTCCAAAAATGGCCTAGAAAATTTTTTGTTCAGTGCTGAATTCAAGTTCAAAGTGATCCAGTTTGCAAAAAGCGAGTTGAAACAATGTTATTGGACATAAGTTTGGTCCTCCTCCAACTGAGAAAACAATTCAAGTCTGAAAAAGCCTACTGAAAATGCCTCGGCAGAAGGCCAGGAAAGGCAAGTTAGCCAAATGGTCTGATTTGGAGAGGAAATTGAAGCTTTGTATTGAAGAGTAAAGGGCCATTAGAATTCCTGTGTCCCCAAAGAAGGTTCAACATGAGGCAAGAAGAATTGCTGATGAAAAAGTCAAGTTACTGATTTCAAAGGAGGACACAATTGGTACTTCAAATTCATGAAAACAGAGTGGAATAAGCATGCATCTATGCACCAGACTTCCCAAAAGATGCCTGAAAGTTATGAGCAAAAGTTCCTTTAATTTCATGATGAATAAACTTGAGTTCAATAATTATTTTTTTCAAATTTTAAGCCGCAAAATTAAGGTGCATTTTATACATGGGAGCATTTTATACATGAGGAAATACAGTACCTGCTTTCTTTATATGAATTGACCAGAATGGATTAGCATATGGTGCCTTTCATCTCTGTCCATGATTCTGTTGTGTTTTAGGAATTAGATGTTAAAAGACTTATTAAGTGAAAAGTAAATGTCAAAAACTTTGAAATAGTTTTCCCTGAATCAGCACATAAGTACAGCACATAATTTTTACCAGTTCCATATAACTGACAAGGATCATTGATTCTAAAATAAAAAAATTATAGCAAAAGTTGCTTTCAGAAAGAAACTCCAAATTTAAATTATTCTAAGTGAAAAAAATAAGATTTTCCTGTCTAAAAGCAGAGCTTTAAAGCAACCCTAAATTTAAAGTTCTAAAATTATACAGAGTATAATCAATAACCTATGTCCAATTTTTATACAATGATCATAGTTCTATATACAACTTTCCTTTTCCTCTGCTACCAACTAGTTGTTATTTTAGTCTCTTTAAAGCCTCAGATTCTTTGTGTATAAAAGAGAAAGGGGAAGAAGGAAAGCTGCCTGGTGAAAATCACTACCTAGAGCAACAAACATTTATTATTTATCATTTGTATGGCTATCCTGATTGTGCCTCAAATTCTACATGTCCCAAGCTGAATTCACCATTTTCTGCACTAAACCTACTCTTCTTGAGGACACCCTTATTTCTAATAATGGCATCACCAATTCTATCAATCTAAAATTCTTTGAATACCACTGTTTCAACTTGAAAGAAGGTGGCATTGTAAATAATCACAAAAAAAGAAACTTGTTTTACAATGTGCCTAGATTTATATATATAGATATATATATCAATTAAAATATAAAGTATCATTCATGAGCTAAAGTCTATAGAACATATTGTACCAAAGAAGCAACTAAGTCGATTCAATTAAAGACACTATCTGCAATAAAATGCCAAGCCATTTATTAATAAGTACACAGATATTCTGTAAAATTATTAAGTACCATTAAGTCCTACTCTTCCTTTCTGACTACAGTCAAAAATACCAGGCTATCACCCTTCAGAGTCAAGATATTCTTTCCCCACCTTTTTAATTAAAAAAAAATCTTAAAGGATATTTTAACAAGCTGCTTCTATTTCTTATTTTGTGGCAGTATACAAAAACATTTAGTATAAAAATTCAGTAGAGGATGACTATTTTGTAACTATATTGCTTATCTTCCTCCTCCAGCTCAAGTATGTCTTACATAAAACATAGTCATTTATGACAGAGTTCTTAAGAAAGTAAAAATAAAAGTGATGAAGATGAAGAATATAGTAATAAAGAATATATATATATATATATATTTAAACTCATAGAAATGTTGAAGCATAATTAGCCCTTTTGTGTAAATGTTTTGTATGTGATGATTACATGTAATTATTTTCAGGATACACCTATACTTTCTGTTTCCAAGGTTCTCATTTTAGGGGTGTGGTCTGTATTCAAACTAATAAAGTAAGGTAGTACTGTCTACTGCAGCCCACATCCATCATTTTCATACATGACTAACAGGGAAGAGAAGCTTACATCAAACTATGCTTCTAATAAGTAAGAAATTTCATCACAAGTTTCATCTAGTATCTCCAAGTTGAAAAGAACTGTCCTCATGGAAAAATCATTCTCTGACACTATTAAAATGAGAAATTTATTGAGGTTCTATCCCATTTAAATTCTGGAAATCAAATCTTTATTTTACCTCTTAATATGTTAGCTTGTTCTGGGTGAAAAAGGGAACAAATTAACTCCCTGGAGTCCCAAATCACATGTTATTAGTATACTTTCCTACTTAAGTTTTTTATAAAGTTCTACCAAAATGCTTCTACAGAACTGATTTTTATATTCTTAAGACTTTAGAATTCCCTATCTTTCTGGGGGCAGCTAGGTGGCACAGAGGATAGCGCACCAGCCTTGGAGTCAGGAAGACCTGGATTCAAATCTTGTCTCAAGGGGCGACTAGGTGGCTCAGTAGATAAAGCACTGGCCCTGGAGTCAGTAGTACCTGGGTTCGAATCCGGTCTCAGACACTTAATAATTACCTAGCTGTGTGACCTGGAGCCAATCACTGAACCCCATTGCCTTGCAAAAACCTAAAAAAAAAAAAAAAAAAAAAGAGCAACTAGAATTCCCTTTTTTAAAAGGACAGCACTGTGAAATTTAATTTAATTTACATTCTTAAGGAAATTAAAGACAAAAATTAAAAGGATATACAGTGTTTACCTAGGAACTAAAGTAGTATGTATATAGAGTAAATCATATAAAAAAAAACCCTACTCAACTATTATCCAAAATAGCATTTTGAGAGAAAAAATAGAGAAGCAATGGGGGCGGGGTGCAAATGAACTGATGATATAGTCCCAAGCTTAACCACAACAAAGCAGGAAGAGCCCCCCCCATATTAAGTCAACACAATGTCTTTTCTCTTTATCCCTATGATTGGCTCCACAGATCAAAAAGTACAAACTGGTAAATACTGTCAGTATAAGCAAGTATTCTTTCTCTCTCAGAGGCAAAAAATGAAGTGTTTTTTAAAAAGGGGATTTGCTAAGCAAAACTTAAGATAATGCATACCAATACAAAATGACAGATATGGATCAAGTTATTAATTCTAACATTTTAAATTGCTTTCTAGGCAAAACATGTATGTTCTTCTGCTATATATGCTGTGTGTGTGTGTGTGTGTGTGTGTGTGTTGGGGGAGAGGGGAGTTGATTCAGAGCTATGAATTTTTTTCTCAAGTTCCCAGTTGTCTACGTAGGTTACAATTTGAATGAAAACAATTTTATATATGATAGTTTTAGAAAGGCTACTTGGCAAAATAACTCCACTACACAGATATATTTTCCAGATGATAAGTCATTCAATAAATTTTAGCATTCTTTCTCCTATGGTAACTGAATACCTCCCAAATATAAGCAATTACATTGGTGCCAGTTTCTTTTTCTTTATTTTCTTCTGAGGCAATGTTGTATCTTCATTAATATTGCTACCTTCTTCTCTCCTCTGCCTTACAAATTCACATTTACAAAACAATTTAGGTATTTCAATGTTTATTTGGACCTTTTCACTTAATCCTATACAACCTATAACAATAACAGTAATAACACACAATCCTATAACAACCTATAAAAATAACAATTCCAGGCAGCAGCATCTTTTTACAAATAAATAAACTGAGGTCAGACAAGTTAAATGACTAATCAACTGCCAAAATGCTAAAGTCAGAGGTAGATGTGAATCCAGGTTTCTCCTGCCTAAAAGGAACCTATTAAAAGTTCATTGTTTTTACTTGCCTCACCACTCATTCTCCAATTCGCTGCTATCTGTTTTCATGAGATTATAGATAGAACTAGAACCAGAACACTTTCACAAATCATCTAGTCCGACCCTCTCATCATAAGATGAAGAAAATCAGGCACAGTTAAGTTTCTTTCCCAAGTTGTAGACAGAGTAAGTATCAGGTGGGAGTTGAACATAGGTTCTGAATCCAAAAGCAGTATTCCTCAGTACCATTTTATTAAAACATGATTCTTTAAAAATATGGGGCGGCTAGGTGGTGCAATGGATAAAGCAAGGGCCCCGGAGTCAGGAGTACCAGAGATCAAATCTGGCCTCAGACACTTAATAATTACCTAGCTGTGTGGCCTTAGGCAAGTCACTTAACCCCACTGCCTTGTAAAAATAAATAAAAACAAATAAAATTATCCAGAAATTTGGAATGAAGACAGGATGTTTTAAAACATCATATAACTTATCAAAAGTACTAAAACTTAGTGCATGAAAATTTCATAGACTATTAAAACATCATATAACATTATGATTAGTACTAAAACAGTACAGGAAAATTTCAGAGAATCTTAGCCTTCAGAAAGAATAACACATAAGTTTAAGAGAAATTTCCTTAAGTGTTAAAACCCTTCAGATACTCAATGTTCCTTTTTTGTATTTAATAGTGTACTGATTTTATTACTCTCCTAAATTAGATTCATAATCAAACAATAAAGTTTGGTCTAATTAACTAATGGGGGAAAAAAGTTAATCAGATAAAGAATTGTTTAGATAATGAGATTGAGTTTGGGAGATAATCCGAATAATGCCCCCAACAATATAGTTTTATTATCTGGGATAGACACAGATAGCAAATGGAGCAACAGTTGGGTTCAAGACTGTATGAGGGCAGGCTAGATTGCTTTTAGGAAACTGCTAAGATTCTTTTAATAACATAAGTTTCTCCCTGAAAGAAGTATTCTTTTCATCAAATAATTTCAATAATATTAGAATCATAAATAGAAAACTAGAGGTGACCTCAGAAGTCAATTAGTCAGGCAGCTAGGTGGTGCAGTGGATAAAGCACCGGCCCTGAAGTCAGGAGTACCTGGGTTCAAATCCGGTCTCAGACACTTAATAATTACCTAACTGTGTGGCCTTGGGCAAGCAGCCACTTAGCCCCATTGCCTTGAAAAATCTAAAAAAAAAAAAAAAAAAAAGTCAATTAATCCAATCCATTCATAAGGAAACAAAGCTCCAAAAAAGTCTGACCTTTTCTAAGGTCAAACAGGTAGCAACAGGGCCTGTATTTAAAGTTCAGGCCCTGAGACTTCAAATTCAATTGTTATTATAACTCAACTATATATAATAAGCCACCTGGAGCAAAAGTAAAACTAAATTTCCTATTTTCTACTCTATAGAAAAGCACACATTATTTTCCATTAGATATTCCTTCTTATCACTGAAACCTGTAAGATACAAGTATATATTTAAAAATATCAGTCTAAAGAAGTCACATAAAATAAGAAAAACATTTAAGACCACAAAATCCTCCCCTCCTCCTGAAATTTACTTATACTAAAAGGATAGCTTTTCCTAGAGCTTTATCAGTTATACCTAAAAAAATTTTTTAAAAAAATATCAAATTATCACTGTTGGAAAAATTAATAAACTTTTCTATATAACTTCTTTGAACAATTCAAAAATGAAAGAAAACAGGTCAAAACTTATATATTTGTAGTAAAATAAAAAAGTTGGTAATATTTTTCAAGCAGAATACCTTTAATTAGCTAAGAGATGAAAGCTTAAAAACAATTATATATCATTATCTTTTTACATTCAAAGATATCATGCTGATGATGACATAAAAGACTGTGTATATCAGAGATAAAAAGATCATTGGGTCTCAGTTTCTTAAACTGATTACAAGATTGCCAGAATCTGTATCTGCTTCTTAAAGATACACCATCTAGATATTGTTGCCCAAACATCACTTTTTGCACACCTGCTGTATTTTTACTATATCTGTAACTACTAATCGGTATCCCAGATTCATGAAATAATAAACTTATTGAACTAGATAATTCAATTAGAAAGAAAACAATAGGGTACATAAATAAGTATAATTCAAAGTTTTACAGAAAGCCTGGGGCAAAGGATAGATCAGATTTAATATTCTAGAAGAATGGCTCTTAAATAACTTCCTTTAAACCTGATCTTATTTTTAAAACCTTTTGTTTAGTTAAATGCAATATAATTTATTTCCTTTGAAATTCTTTGTGTTTTGCTCTATACATTTAAAAATATTTTTCTTAGAACAACTCTACAGGCTTTACAACTCTCCAAAAGGTTCGCTTATTACACAAGATTAAGAACTTCTGCTTTAAGAACATTGAAGGAAAGGATAATAAGGTTAAATAGAAAAAGTAGCATCCTAATTTGAACGCTAGAGAAAGATGAACAATCTAAAAGGAAGGAATGCATTCTGGGCACCAAGAACAGTTTGGGTAAATTAAAGTGGTAGGAAGCTAGCAAGTCATTAAGTTTGAATTAATTCTACAAAGCAGTGTGTGGAAGATTGATACATAACTTCATATCTTTATGAACTTAAAACTTAATTTCTTTGGACCTCAGTTTTCTCCTCTGAAAAGCATAAGACTGGACCTGATCTCTATCATTCTTCCCCTCTCCAAATCTATGATCCTGTTTGCAAAGTAGTTTTGTGAAATACACACACCCCAATCAATTAACAAGAATTTATAAAATGCCTACTATGTACTAGGTTACTAGGGGCAGATACAAAAATGAAATTGTCCTTATTTCTCAGAAAGTTTATCTTCTATTTGGATTAACAGCACATAGACACACAAGAAGCTACAAATTACAAAGTAAATACACATGTCAGGTAAGTAAGAGATAATGGGGGAAAAAAGCTGGATTACTACAAATTGAGGGAGAGAGTACTTGATCTGAGCTTTGATAAAAACTAGAGATGAAGAAATGAAAGACTGTATTCTAGTTACAAAAACTGTAGAAAGGCAACAAGATGGAATTTAACATGAGCCAATTTGACTAAATATATATAGAGGACAAAGAAATGTAATATGCATTAAGTATAGAAAGTCAAGGTGGAGCTGAATTGTTAAGGATTTTAAGGATGAACAGAAGTTTATAATTCATCCTAGAGGCAATGGGGAGCCAATGAAAATGCTTAAGTAGGATAATGCCCCAGCAAGATTTGGCAGCTTGATGGTTCTGTGGGGATGAAGAAATGTGAGTCAAAGATAATATCAAGATTACAAAAATCTAATATACTAGCAGTATAGTGATACCTTTCACAGACATAGACATTTGAAAGAGAGGTGGGTTGGGTAGTGTGTTTTTGTGGAGGGAATTATGAGGCCTGCTGTATTTGAGATACCTCCAAGAAACACAATTGAAGTGTCAAAGAAGAAACTGGTGAAATGAGAATGAAGCTGGAGAGACAGGGAGAAGAAGGGGAAATGGATCTGGGGATCCAAGAGGCATTGATAGAGAAATGACAACTAAATGCATAGAAGTTAGTTAGGTCACTTAGAGAAGGTATGTAAAGTCCTAAGTGTCTGCAAGATTTTTTTTAGGGGGTATGATCCAGATAACTAACCAGCACAGGAGGAGGCAAAAAAGTAGTCAGGTAGTGTGACAAAAGTGGACAACGCTGTCAAATGCAGCAGGTAGTTTAAGAAGGGCCATTTCGCTGTCATAAACTAGGGTAAAGTAAAAAAAGAATGAGACAAGATATCAAGGGATTTTGAAGAGCAGAGACATAAAGGAGAGTTTCTCAGTTATGAAAGAGGAGGGGAGGGGAGGGGAGGGGAGGGGAGGGAAGGGAAGGGAAGGGAAGGGAGGGGAAGGGAAGGAAAAGGAAGGGAAGGGAGGGGAGGGGAGGGGAGGGGAGGGGGGGAGGGGAAGGGGAGGGGAGGGGAGGGGAGGGGGAGGGGAGGGGAAGGGGAGGGGAGGGGGAGGGGAGGGGAGGGGGAGGGGAGGGGAGGGGAGGGGAGGGGAAGGGAAGGGAAGGGGAGGGAGGGGAAGGGAGGGGGAAGGGAAGGGAAGGAGGGGGAAGGGAAGGGAGGGGAAGGGAGGGGAAGGGAAGGGAAGGGAGGGGGAGGGAAGGGAAGGGGAGGGGAGGGAAGGGAAGGGGAGGGGAGGGGAGGGAAGGGAAGGGAAGGGAAGGGAAGGGAAGGGAAGGGAAGGGAAGGGAAGGGAAGGGGACTGTTGACATTATGTTATGTTTATGAGACATTATGTTTAAGAGCTCCTAGGGACTCCTAGGCCCCAACACTTTCCAGTGAAGGCATATATGTGAATGGACTGGAAATCTAAATTCAAAACACAGGTGGCTTAATACTAACATTAAGTTCAAAATTAACATTGATCCAAGGCAGATAAGTGACTGAAAATCACTGGATTTAGGATCAAGAAGACATGAGTTTGAATCATCAGATACTCCATAAGTTGTGTGGACAAATCACGGAACTCCTCAGTTCCAATTTCCTCATCTGTAGAATATGGATAATGGCACCTACCTTCAAGGTTACTGTGAAGATCAAATGAGATTCTAAAACCATGCCCAAATAGCAATTAAAACTGATCATATCCTTTGACCCAGTAGACCAATACTAGGCCTATAGCCAAAAGAAAGCATCAAAAAATGGGAAAAAGTCCAATATGTTCAAAAAGATTTATTATAGCTCTTTTTAAAGTGAAAAAGAACTGGAAATTGAGGGGTTGACCACCAATTGGGGAATGGCTTGAACAAGTTTTGTTACATGAACATTATGGAGTACTATTGTTCTATAAGAAACTATGAATGATTGGACTTTAAAGAAGCATGGAAAGAATTAAATGAACTTACACCCTATACCAAGATAAGATCAAAATGGATACAGGATTTAGATATAAAAAAATCAAGGAGTAGTTTACCTGTCAGATCTATGGAAAGGGAAGCAGTTTATGACTAAGGAACAGATGGACAACATCAAGAAAAAATGAGATGATTTTGATTACATTAAATTAAAAAGCTTTTGCACAGACAAAACCACTGCAACCAAGATCAAAAGAAATGTAGTAAACTGGGAAACAATCTTTACAATTAGTATTTCTGACAAAGGACTCATTTCTAAAATATACAGAGAAATGAGTCAAATTTAAAAAAAAGCCATTCTCCAATTGACAAATGGTCAAAAGGATATGGAAAGGCAATTTACAGATGAGGAGATCAAAACAATGCACAGTCATATGAAAAATTGCTCTAAATCATTACTTATTAGAGAAATGCAAATTAAAGTATCCCTGAAGTACCACCTCACACCTCTCAGACTGATCAATATAACCCAGAAAGGACAATGTTCATTTTTGGAAGGGTTGTGGGAAATCTGGGACACTAATACATTGTTGGTGGAGTTGTGCACTCATCCAACCTTTCTGGA
This sequence comes from Macrotis lagotis, assembly GCF_037893015.1. Taxonomy (NCBI): domain Eukaryota; kingdom Metazoa; phylum Chordata; class Mammalia; order Peramelemorphia; family Peramelidae; genus Macrotis; species Macrotis lagotis. The sequence goes on along the minus strand of NC_133664.1, from coordinate 157,429,454 downwards.
GAGCAGTCTGGAATTCCACCCAAAGAGCAACAAAAATGTGCATACCCTTTGATCCAGAAATGCCAATACTGGGTCTATACCCTGAAGAGATGATGAAAAAGAATAAAAACATGACTTGTACAAAAATATTCATAGCAGCCCTGTTTGTAGTGGCAAAGAATTAGAAACCAAGTAAATGTCTTTCAATAGGGGAATGGCTTAACAAACTGGTATATGGATGTCATGGAACACTATTGTTCTATTAGAAACCAGGAGGGATGGGAAGCGTGGAGGGATCTGCATGAACTGATGCTGAGATGAGCAGAACCAGAAAAACACTGTACGTACTAAAGAACTGTGGAGTTTGAACCAAGACTATTATTACCTTTAAATTAAAAAAAAACTTAATCTTGTTAATATTATTTTTCTATCTCTTATACTTCATTTTTTCCCCTTAAGGGGGAAAAATTCAACTTAAATTCAACATTCAACTTAAATTATATATACCATGGAAACAATGTGGGGGGGTGGGGGAAGGGAAGTGAGATTGGGGGAAAAATCATAAAATTCAAAATAAATAAATAAATAACTTTAAAAAAAAACCCAAGGAGAAGCCTAGTCCTACGAATAAGGTACTAATCTTGAAGTCAGGAAGTCCTGGATTCAAGCTCTGTCTCTAATAAATACTAGTAACATATATTCTATATTTGATAATAAGTGAGTAATTAAATCTTTCAGTGCCCAGAACAATTTCTTAAGATTATAAACTGCAGAGCATATACAAACAAATAAGCATTGGCAAATTCTGGGATCTCATTAAATGGACAAAATCAAACATCAAGACCAAAAAATAAGTGAAAGCATTGTGCTAAGTTAAGGGATATGGAGCCAAAAACAGTTCTTGCCCCCAACAAGTTCATATTCTACTTGGTATAGGCTAAAGTTATTTCACATTACCAGCTCTCTTCCACTAGTCATCTAGCAGTGGAGTCTTCAGTTCCTTCAACGTGTGTGTGTGTGTGTGTGTGTGTGTGTGTGTGTGTGTGTGTGTATACACACACATTTATATATCAAACTTTTAAAGTTTATACATACTCTAAGCATTAAGCAAAAAAAGAGCAGTAGAACAGCCAGTTTCATGACTAGCATGTTGACCACATGAAATAAACTTCCAAAGACAAGGAATAAAAAGGGGCAAGCTTAAAAAGCTGAACTAGGTTAAAGTGGCAGACTATCAAAAAACGCTCAAGGAGGGGTGGCTTAGGTGGTGTAGTGGATAAAGCACCGGCCTTGGAGTCAGGAGTACCTGGGTTCAAATCTGGTCTCAGACACTTAATAATTACCTAGCTGTGTGGCCTTGGGCAAGCCATTTAACCCCACTTGCCTTGTAAAAACCTAAAAAACAAACAAAAAAAAAACGCTCAAGGATCTATCAAGTTATGTTTGTGTGATTTAATTTCAGAAATACCTGATATTGTTCAAAATACACACTTGAATTCTTTGAATATACCTTTAAACATGTGTTTCATAGAAAAAAGAATCAAACATAAGAAAAGATTTTAAAATCTACACACACACATATATATGGGGGGGAGAATATTTAAAAAAAGATAATTCCCTTCTCTTTCTTAATTGGACATCTCTCGTATCCATCACAACTTCTCCACTCCCAATTTATCCTGTTTCAGGCCCTTAACACAGTTATTATGTATTGCTGCAAGAGAATCCTAATTGGTTTTCTTGCTCCTATCCATTCTATCTTCCATACAATAGCAGAAGTGATTTTTCTAAAAAAACAGAAATGATCATACTACTTTCTTCATCAGCTCCATGGGTCCTATTACCTTGAGGATTAAAAACCCTTTACAAAATGCTTCCAACCTAGATTTCCCATCTTATAAGACATTGTTCTCCTTTGTAGACTACACACACATACACACACACGCACGAACATAAAAATAAATAAAACTGGCCTTCTTCCTTTCTTGCCCCAATCCATCCGCTACCTTCAACATCTTTTTTGCACTTTATCCTCTACATTCCTCCTTTGAGAATTTTACTTCCTTCAAAGTTCAATTCAAATACCATCTTCTACATGAACCCGTTATTGATCTTGTTACTACTAGTAGCCCTGCAAAACTTTAATTTTCATAAATGTCCATGAGAATTCAATGAAAGCAGAGAGCTTTGTCTTTATCTGTATCTGCAACATCTAGCATATAGTATGGAGGCTTGCTTCAGAGTATGTGTTAACAGGAGACTTTTAGCTAGTATTGCACAATGGGCACTCAAAAGCCTACCTTTTCAATAAGGTATCCATAGCTGTCAATAAATTAAGATAAGAGTACCTAAAGAGGAACGGGGAAGATCTAAGAAAGGAAAATCTTCTCTCTAGATCATTCTTGTAAAATGGGACAAATGTAGCATTTCTATCAACTGATACAAAGCTTCCTAGTTGGTTTCATTGCAGCCAGATGAACAGTTTAACAATGATTACTGCAGAAAATCCAACTACCATCAAGTGAAATTTCAGTATTCAAGTCTACTTTAAGATAGGAGTCAGGGATTCCAAACACACCTTTAGTGAATAGTGGCCACAAAAAGCCAACTTTAAGCAAGACTAAAATATGAGAATTCAGAGCTATGGAACACAATAGCTTCTTTTTTTATTATCAATATTTTATTTGTTTTCAATTATATACAATAGTAGTATCTACCTATCATTTTTGTAAGGTTTTGAATTTTACAAATTTCTCCCACCCTCCCTGCCCCCTACCCCCAGAAAACACAGTCTGGTAATCTTTACACTGTTTCCATGCTATGCATTGAACAAGACTGAATGTGTTATAAGAGTAAACATAAGAGTAAATATAACCCCCCCCAAGAAGATAAGAAACCTCAAGAATAGAGGAAAAAAAAAATGTACTTCCATCTGTGTTCAGAATCCAATGGCTCTGTCTCTAGGGGTGAGTTTATCACAAGTCCACCAGAGAAACTGCTTTAATATTTTTCCCACAGTTGCTATTACTAGCTGTACTTCGACTCTATTCCTCCCCCACTTTCATTTATTCTATTTTCTCTCTCCTTTCATCCTGGCCCTGTCCAAAAGTGGAACACAATAGCTTCTTAATTAGCTCCTGCTTCCTTGAATGGTCAATAGCAAAGGTGTAAAGCTGCAAATTTATAACAGAGGGCAAGACTATCAAGAAATACAAAAAAAAAAATGAGAAAGGGTGAAATAGGACTTGCCCCTAATAGACTCCAGTTGTATTTCAAGAAAGAATCATTAAGGGGCGGCTAGGTAGCATAGTGGATAAAGTACCGGCCCTGGAGTCAGGAGTACCTGGGTTCAAATCCCCTCTCAGACACTTATTAATTACCTAGCTGTGTGGCCTTGGGCAAGCCACTTAACCCCATTGCCTTGCAAAAACCTTAAAAAAAAAAAACCAAGAATCATTAAAATAAAACTTTCTGGAACTGGTAAGAGAGAATATAATAGACGAAAACAGAGTAAAGAACCTCACTGTAAATAAATGAGGCAGGGGCAGCTACATGGCAGTAGATAGAGCACTGGCCCTGGAGTCAGGAATACCTGAGTTCAAATCCAGCCTCAGACACTTAATAATTACCTAGCTGTGTGGCCTTGGGCAAGCCACTTAAACCCATTGTCTTGCAAAAACAAAAACAAAGTAAATAAATGAGGCAAATATTTAATAAGTTCATGTCTAAAAAATATTGATAAAAAAACCCTTATCTCATTATGTACTTTATTTTTCTTCCTTAAGATGATTTCTTTCTAATCACATTCAACTTAGATCAATGTATACCATGGGAACAATATAAAGACTACCTTCTATGGGGGTGGGGGGAGGGAAGCAAGAATAGGGGGAAAATTTGTAAAACTCAAAATAAATAAAATCTTTCTAGAAAAAAAGAATATTGGTGAGTATAAATTTAGTAAAAAGTGTTGAGAAATCTGGCTAGCTTGTAAGAGAAAAAAATTGGATCCTCACCTCATACCCTACAACTACAGTAAATTCAATCAAAAATCACGTGTGTGTGTGTGTGTGTGTGTGTGTGTGTGTGTGTGTATAATATCTCACTTAAAAATCGGGGGGGAGGGGCAACCAGTTGGCACAGTGGATAAAGCACCAGCCCTGGAGTCAGGAAGACCTGAGTTCAAATGTGCCCTCAGAGACTTAATAATTACCTAGCTGTGTGATCTTGGGGGGCAAGGGACCAAAAAAAAAAAATCAAGGTTAAAGAAAACTGTATTTGTCTCAAATATTAGAAATTATTGCAGCCAAAGGTGGGTTTAATTAAAGATAAAAGGATGTTTATACATTAATCTAAAAGTAAAAGCAAAAAGTGAGAAAAAATATGTGCAGCTAAAACAATCACATAACAGTTCTGATATAGTATCTAAAAGAAACTGCTTCTTTCCCACAATAGTAACTCACTCTCTCTCTCTCTCTCTCTCTCTCTCTCTCTCTCTCTCTCTCTCTCTGGAGAAATATTAAAAGAAAATAAGAACCATGAATGACTGTATTTTAATTGTTGGGATATACCACCACTATACACCAATAAAATATCTAAATATCCCCCTCAACACCTATTAGCACAAATATTTTTACTCATGTCCTTCAAGATCACTGACTGAAGTGGGAGCTTTGCAAGACATTTGTTCCCCATTGTCACTTCCAGATTCTACTTCTACAGTCATCTTTCAGCAACCTCTCTTCCTTGCAGATCGATTCAAAATTTTGGTTATCTGTTTCTAGACATTTGTCTTCTTTTCACAATGAGGTCATTGACCAGAAAATTGAGAGGGAGAGAAGGTGGATATTTACTCATTGAAAATACATACATGTAGGGGCGGCTAGGTGGCGCAGTGGGTAAAGCACCGGCCCTGGAGTCAGGAGTACCTGGGTTCAAATCCCTTCTCAGACACTTAACTAATTACCTAGCTGTGTGGCCTTGGGCAAGCCACTTAATCCCTTTTGCCTTGCAAAAAAAAAAATAACCTAAAAAAATAAAAAAAAAATAAAATACATGTGCAATTTTTAAAAATAACATTGAACCTTACAAAAATCAGTCAGCAAACAGTGTTTTATCACTCCTTCAAATTCTTGGTCAGTATCAGAATTATCTATTTCAAAATGACAATTTTGAAGCATCTCAGTGATTCTTCTTAGATTTCTTAAATTCTCTATTTACTCAGTCATTCATGATGAAAAAAAGTAGTTTCCTTCAGGTCATTAAGAGCTGTAATCTCTGTTCTGGCACATGCAAAAAATACGGTGCTCTGATTCAACCTCTTATATGTTTACCTGAAAATGCTTAATAATTAATATCTATTAAAAATGACTTCTTTTTATGCTTTGTTGCATACATAGAAATATTTTTGTGGGGTTTTTTTGTCTATATTTAAATGTAAAAAAAACTTGATTAAAATTTAAGTTCAGCAAATATAAAAGGATTGTCAAAAGAGAGTTAAGTGGTTTGAAAAGGAGGGCAATTACTAAATTTTGACAAAAAATAGGTATTATCCCTTACTAGTTTTCTCAACTTTAACAAGAAATGTGATTTTTAATAATTGTCAAACACATATCACACCTTACAACATTCCAAATACTCAAATTGCCCAATTTGTAACAATAGCTAAACATTTTAATTTTATAGAAGTTTTACAAAACAAAGATAAAATACTCCTTAATTCACAGATTTAAAGATTTATGGATGAAAAGTATTTGACATCATCTTAAATAATTATAGGACCATAGATTTAGAGCTGGAAGAGACTTTAAAAAGTCATCTATTTCAACTGAGATGGAAAAAGACTTGTTAGTCAATTGACACAAAAGCAAGCTCTTGTAATAATACAGGTCTGATGTGTGGTAGTGTTAGAGGGGAGAAGGGCACAGATCCAAGATGACCAGCCTTGACAATAGCTTAGATATAAAAATAGTGAGGAGGAGCCGAGAATGATACCTTGATTGTAAACTTATAGGACTGTGAAGATGGTGGTACCTTCAAGAAGTAATTCTGAAAGGAGGCAGCTTTGTGGGTAAAGACAATGAGTTCAGTTTTGGACAAACTGAGAATATACCTACACCAATCATTTTCTTTGAGATTTCTAATACACAGTTGGAAATTCAAAACTGGAAGATAACAGAGAATCAGAGCTGATAAACAGGCTGAATTGGAAATCAATCAGCCTAAAGAGACAATAATGGAATCCATGGGAGCTGCTGAGATCACCATTCTCAGTATCCCCATAAAGATTACAGGCACATACCACTCCCAGAAAGGTTCTACTTTTACATTAAGAGACAAAGCTTTTAAATATACTTTTTTTTAGAAGTCCACAATTTGGAAACTAATTCATCAGATCTTGTTTTCTGATGTACAGTATATATTTTGTTCAAGATGTTTCTATTTCGGGTGGCTAGGTGGCCCAGTGGATAGAGCACTGGCCTTGGAGTCAGGAGTACCTGGGTTCAAATCCAGTCTCAGACACTTAATAATTACCTAGCCGCGTGGCCTTGGGCAAGCCACTTAACCCTGTTGCCTTCAAAAATCTAAAAAAAAAAAAAGTTTCTATTTCAAAGAAATTAATACAAGGAACTCACAACATATAATAATAAATTCTGTTTTTATACCAGGTATGTATTTTTAATTATGGTAATTATTTCATAAGAATTAAGCAATTGGGGGCGGCTAGGTGGCGTAGTGAGGGGCAGCTAGGTGGCCTAGTGGATAAAGCACCGGCCCTGGAGTCAGGAGTACCTGGGTTCAAATCTGGTCTCAGACACTTAATAATTACCTACCTGTGTGGCCTTGGGCAAGCCACTTAACCCCATTACCTTGAAAAAAACTAAAAAAAAAATTAAGCAATTGGCACTGGTTCCATAAAAAATAAGTATTTCATTACCATGATCTTCTTCTTGATTGAGAAAAGTATAATTTAGGTTATCCTTTTTAGTTCCATTTGGAAAAATCAATCTTACTTTACACTGCACTAGAATTGTTCTTTATAATTTCAATCTTTCTCTAATCAAGTTTTTTCTTTATACCTGCTAAATTCTCTTCAGAAAACTCATTAATGATGACTCTATTTCTGAGTTTTGATTGCCCAATGGAAATTGTTTTTTACTTTAGCATTTTATTTTAGACTTTAGTATTGGGGGGGGGGGTGGAGAAGGTTCAACTTGTCTCAAAATTTAAAAAAATAGAACATAAAATAATCTGGGAAATTAAGAGACCTCAGAAGCCCCAACTCCTTCGTTAACAAGAATTTCCTCTTTGTTAACACACTTGACAAATCATCATTCAGCCTTCAAAAGCCTTTGGTGTGAATTTTTTTTGTAACAAGTCTAAATGTCTATTTATAACTTCCATTCATTACTCTAAATTCTGCCTCTAGGATCATAAAGAATAAATATAATCCTTCTTTATGATAAACCTTGAAATACTTATTAACAACAAGTCTTCAAAAAGTCTTATCTTCTCCAGGTTAAACATCCCCAATTACTTTAATGACCCTTAGGTAGTATGATTTCAGGACCCTTCATTATTCTGGTTGTCCACTCCTAGACACTCTAATTTAATGTCTTCTCCCAAATGGAAATGACTAGAACTGAACACAATTCCAAATGTGGTCTGATCAGACTAGAGTACAATAAAGCTATTACCTTCTTAGTCTAAGACATTAAGCCTCTTTTACTTAAGCTCAAGGTTGTACTACCTTTCTAGGCTACCATGTTTCTCTTCCTTTAGCAGTATGTATATATCATTAACTAATCTGCAGAAATATTAAGGAAATAAAAGATTTCTTTTTGTGTACCATCCTGAAACTCAAACAGGATCATTTTAAATTTTAAAAAACTGAAGATAAATTTAAAAATAAGACCAAACTATCATACTCAGGAGAATAAGACGTGTATGTGAATACACATACACGCATATAAATAAACTCAAAAATTGTTAGAAAATACAAACTACCTTTCCCAATTAGGAAAAGGGGTGAATTTTTTCCAGTCAATGGAATGAATTATTTGTTAATATATGTATTTAACTACATAAAAATACAAAACATTCTTTACATCAACACATATTTAAGATAAAGAATAGTAAATTGGAAAAAATATATGTGGCAAATAATATTTAAAACCAGATAGCTTAAATTCATAAGGTAATAAAAATGAAAATTTCTAATTCATAATTGATGAATAGTTAATAAAAAATTTTCATGTGAGGAAAACATTGTGAAAGTCATTTGAAAAAGTGCTCAAACTAATAAAAGTTGTAAATCAAAATCACTCTTAAGTACTACCTCACATCCATCTAACTGGTGAAAACTAAAAGCAATAAACCCAATCTTAAGTATACTCACATTCAATGCTGGCAAAATTTTCAACTTGTGGGTACTCTTACAGTACATAGTAAATTACAAAAGCAATCAGGTCTTCTGACTTAATAATTCTATTACTAGGAATACATCATGAATTATCATCAAGAACAAAAAGAACTTTGTCTTACAAGATTTTCTTGGAAGTACTATGTAATTGCAAAAAAACTGGAAGCAACCTAGTCAATAGTAAAATTGTAGTTAAAATGTTGTGGTTCATTATTGTAATTGCAGAGACTGAAAAATATGAGAAAAAGAAAAGAGGTCTTAGAAAGACTTCTATGAAATAATAGAAAAACACCTACACTAATGATGTTCTAAGGAAAATGAATTAGGAAGCAATGGACAAAAAAATTTTAATGGAGAATTGGTTAGCAGACCAAAAACAACATAGGAAGAAAGGAAAGGAAATAAATTTTAACACTTATTCAAACAGCTTAAATATACAATATTTATTTTTCTAAAAAGTACTGCTAACTTTTGAAGATAACACAGATAATAACTAAATGTAATGTTTTAGATATTTTACCTTGTAGTACTTTACCATGTGGGCATAAGGCAGAGTTCAAGAAAAAAGCTTGACCCTTTCCTAAGAGGTCACAATATACCAGGAATAAATCCAAGCTCAAAAGTTAAATCCAGAAGCAAGGTCCTTCTTATGGGAAGAGATCCAGAACCCTTTGGGGGAAGATGTCTCCTCAAGGACAAGGATGATATACATACACACACACACACACACACACACACACACACACACACACATAGGACAAGGTTGGGATTTTTTTTTCAAACACTAAACCCATCCATACAAGAACAAGTTTTCTTCAAATATAACATTCCATCTCCTACTTTCTTGTCTTTTTTTGCAAGGGCAATCTCCCATTTCTGGAATATATTCCCTCCTCATTTCATTCTTTTAGAATCCCTTTTATTTCCTTCAAAGTTCAATTTAGATGCCAACTTCTAGGTAAGAGCTTTGCCAGACAAATTTATCTTGTATTCATTTTGTCTATAACATGTATGCAGTACTTATGTGGGTACACATTATCTCCCTAGTAAAATGTAAGCTCCTTAAGGGCAAGGGCTGTTTGAATCACAGTTCTCTGATACACATTAAGTAGTTAATAAAATGTCAAAACGTTTAATAAAATATTAACATCAAGGTAAAGTTGGGGCAGGGGTAATTACAAACAAAATAAAGTACACCCAGATACTTATTACAAAGGAATAAAAAGAGAAAAAGGTCAAGATCTGGCTGAATGTAAAATGGGGAGAGGCCTGAGCCCAGATAGCTCTAAGCTACATATATATATATATATATATATGTATATATATATATACACACACACACACACATATATGTATATATATATATACATATACATATATATCTGATATTTACAGCAGTGAGTTCCATTGCTTTTTTCCCCTCTTTACTTCATTCTTTCTTCTATAGAGAGAACTGAAGAGAAAAGAGAAGAAACCTTGCAAAATGAGAAAGCTGACAGAAAAATAAATCCAGTAATCAAGGGGATGAATGTTAATGGAATGAATATGCTCATAAAATAGTGAAGGACAGCACAGTGGATCAAAAAGCAAAACCAACCATTCGGTGTTTACAAAAATACAAATAAAAAAGACTGACATGACAGAGTTAAGATCAAAAATTGAACTAAAATGTGTGCCTTTACAAAAATGGATCATATACTAAGACATAAAAGAATTCAAATAAGTGAAAGCAAAAGTATTATATATTTGGCTGATGATAAAAGAATAAAAATTCTAACCAATAAGGGAAATCTGAAAATAAAGATCAGCGAATTGAACATACAATTCCAAAAACTATAAAATAAATACCTAAACAAGAAGAAATATTTAAGTCTTGAAAATCAAAGAAATACAATTGAACACAAAATAAAATGATAAATTCGAACTAAGAGTTAGATTTTTAAATTTTTTTAAAAGGCCCATCAAATATACAAACTGTTTAGTTGTCTGATCAAAAAGTGAAGGAAAAAAGGGGATATTCACAGCTTATGGTTGAGTCATACCAACCAAAAAAAAAATTACATTTCCAAATCACAATTAGTCCAACTTGCCAAACTCCCAAGGAGATTTAAAAACTTCTGATTTTTAATAAAAAAAAAAGTTTTGCACAAATAAAATCAATTTAACATTAAGACAAAATAAAAGATAAAAGATAAATAATCTTATGGGAAGTAATAAAAAAGTAGAACTGAAACATCTCTAGAATTACAAGATCTCAAAGAATTCTATAAAGTAGCAATTATCAAAAAAATTACTCAGATTAAAAAGTAAAATAAGTCAATGGAACAGAGTAAACAAGAACTATGGCAAATTAACAAAAATGAGTCACTGTTCAACAAATCCAAAAAACTCATTCAAACGAATGGCTCCCAAATTAACAAGAACAAGATCGAAAAACTAGAGAGCAGTTTGGCAACAATTAGGTTTCTATGAACATCTCATACCATATTCCAAAATAATTTCCAAGGACATAAAGTGAACTTAAAATAAAGTCTTACCATAAAAACAATATAAGAATAGAAAAAAATACCTTATCTATGTTTTAGGGAAAATAAGACAAGGCATAAAGGACAAAAGACAAAGAGGACAATTTTTAATTATATAAGATTTAAAAGCTTTGCACAAACAAAATCAATTTAACTGAAAAGAAAAACAGGAAATCAGAAGGGGGAAAAAATATTTTTGTTGGTTTTTTTGGCAAGGCAATGAGGTTAAGTGACTTGCCCAAGGTCACACAGCTAGGCCATTATTAAGTGTCTGAGGCTGGATTTGAACTCAGGTCCTCCTGACTCCGGGGCTGGTGCTCCATCCACTGTGCCAACTAGCTGCCCCCCCCCATCTTTCCATCAAATACTCCTGATAAAGCTCTGATACAGTTAACTGAAAGCCTACTGGATAAGTAATCCAATATAAAATTTTCAAAAGAAGAAATGGAACTTTCCACTTTCATCAAAAAAAAAAGTTTCAAAGCATAATTCTAAAGTTTACCCCAAACCCTGTGAATTGAGAAAAGTAATAAAAATGAAAAGCAATGTTAAAAGTTCTGAAAACCAACGTAACTATGTAAAAACTAAGAGGATATGTACAATGGCCACAATAAAATAAAGGGAAACATCAATTAAAGACATCATAATTCAGATTAAATGCAGTGACCAATCTTGACTCCAGAAGTCTTACTGATAATGAGACATACTTCCTTTCAGTTGAAAATGGTTATGACTACAGATTCATATGTGGCAGATGCTCTCGGACTTAGGTCTATGTATCTGTTTGTTTTGCTTAACTGTACTTTGTTATAAAAAAGTGGGGGTAGGGTCAGAAGAAGAGTACTAGAAAATGTCAAAGGTATTTAAAACCATTAGAGCATTTTTAGAAAAAAATTATGTAGAGAGCAGAATATAAATTCACAGTAATTACTGATAAACCTATCACAACCTGTGAAAGATCATAAAATAATCAACTGCATTTTGTTCAATTATCTTTGCAGAATAAGTGAAGTCCAAGTCCCTTTTTCTGCCTTTTCTTCCTTTTAACTATTATGCTGTCATCAAAACTTTCTTAAGAATATAGATAACTAATTTTCATATACCAGCTAAGCAAAACTAGATTTGTGAAGAGCTTACAAATATCATCTCATATTATCCTAACAATAATCCTAGGAACTAGGTGCTATTATCCCCATTTTACAGATGAGGAAACTGAGGCAGGTATCAAAGGTCTTGCCCAGTCAGTTAGTGTCTATGGCCCAATCTAAGCTCTTTTGTTCCCAATTTCTTATCAAATCAAAATGTCTGAGCATGCACTTCTTAATACTTAGGTATTAATACTTAAATTAATACTTAATTAATACTTAAATACTTAGGTATTTAACCAAATGATCCCTTGAATAATTTTTTAAAAAGTCTTCCTCTTCTCATTAAAAAGCATTCTCTAACTTCTTTTAAAAAATGCTGAAGGGGCAGCTAGGTGGCACAGTGGATGGAGCACCAGCCCCGGAGTCAGGAGGACCTGAGTTCAAATCCGGTCTCAGACACTTAGTAATTACCTAGCTATGTGGCCTTTGGCAAGCCACTTAACCCCATTAGCCTTACAAAAACCTAAAAAAAAAAAATGTTGAAGAAGCAGCAAGACTACTCCAAAGATCCCTCTTTGGATCAACCATATCTTCCCCTTAATTTGATTGTATGTTGGTGTACAGAGGACTTTTGTGACCACGTTATATTTACCTACTTCTGATAAAAGCAAACTCTATGATGAATTAGAATTTGGAAAGAAGGAACACTTACATAACACTATTGTACATTTTTAAAAAATAGTATTACCATTCAAGAATTATTCTACAAATATTCTATAAATTTCATTAATTTATCAAATACAATATAATTTTTTAAAAAGATTCAACAGAAGCTCAGATATTAAATCCTATTGTAAATATATATATATATATATATAAAACTTCTATACCAGAAAGTGCATTTATTTTTGAGATTTCTGATAAGTTCTTCCTCAGCATTAATTTTTCTTTAAAAAGATATCAACATTTCCTTCTCAAATCTCTTACCAAAGCCCACACAGAAAGTTAAATTATTAGCATCACACCTTCTCCTTTATAGCTTACTTAATGGGGTGAATCAAATCATTTACTTTTTTTACTTTTAACAAATGAGGAAAATATTATTGCTAAATTTCTTACTTTTATGCCCTTAATTCCAAAAATGTTGGAGAGGAGGGAAAAAAAGGTGACATCCAGAGGAATCCTTCCAGGCTCAACCATAGTGCTACCATCCCCAAACCCAAAAAGTGTCTTTCTCAATTCAAATATTCCTGGATCTCTTTGTTCTTTCCTATCTTCCCTATTCACATTATAGTAGCTAAGTATACATGCTATAACTCGGAAGTCCCCTTCCACCATAAATATAAGCAAAGGGCTATTTTGTTTCTCTTTTAAATCCCCAGTCAATGTAGCAGTACCAAAAAGTCTTAGGGAATTGCCTGGTGCATCAAGAGGTTAAGTCACTATCCTAAGGTCACACAAGGATTAAGTGTCTGAGGATTTATCTAAAATGCACTTAGAAATATATTGAAAAATCTAAGTGAAAAGAAAAACCTTTTACTTCTTTTCTTGAATGCATATTACATCAATCTAAAACATTTCATTCAAACAGTCGTTCTATTCATTCACTTACGTAAAAGTTCACAGGCCAAGATAAAGAAAAAAAATCTAAGTTTTAAAGTGTTGTTCCATAAGTTATAATTTTAAGTTCAACAAAATTACATTTCTGTACTTTTTCATTATCATTGCTGTTAAATATGAAATAGCATTGCTGCTATGGTAACATCAAAGCATGGCTAATTCTTAAAGATTATTTGAACCAATCTACAAGACTATTCTCATTTGTTCAACTGTATTATTTTAATTGCTATAAGCTACCCAAAGAAATTAACACAAGAATTTATCCCTATTATTCTTACAAAGACTTGCTACAGATAGTACTACAATATACGGCCTTGGTTTTATTAAATTCTTCTAACCCATAAACACAAATTTGTTTTAATTTTTATCCCCAAGGTTTAAGAATTATCTGCATTCTCAATATTGCTAACATTTCCTATGTTAATTCCTGATATGGAATTTTCTGCTGTTTCTCTATGCTTGAATAACTATAGTTTATATAGTGTTTTAAAAGATTTACAAAAGGTTTTTATTCCAACAACCACGTGAGGCTAAAATATAAGTATCTTATTTTATAGATGAGTAAATTGAAGTTTGTACAATTAGCTAGTATAGGGACCAATAAATGTTAAACATTTTTCAAGAATCATCTACTAAAATCTTCTAGCCCTAATTCTGCCACTAACAAACTGTGCAAATTACCTACCTTCCTCTGGATTTCAGTTTCTCTATTTATAAAATAATGGGGTTGAACCTGCCATTGACACCACCAGTATGACTATTATAATCCTTTCCAAAATGCAGTTTTAAAATCTAGATTAATAATGAATTCTACAGTGAAGATTAATTCCAAGCTCTCACTCCTTTATGCTTTCTCTTCTCATGTCTATACTCTCTCCAAAAACTCTCATTGATTCATCACATTTACAGAAATGATTCCACCACACACACACACACACACACACACACACAATTTTACACAACTTCCCTCTCAAACTCCAGATATAACAGAATTTTCCACCTAGAAGGTCCATTGGTACAATGCACAGCCATGTCCTAATAATAAGCAAATAATATTACAGATCTTTAGAGAACTTTATCAAGTCAAGAGACAGATTTGGACCCTATATACATAATGTAACATAAAGCAAGTCAAATTCTGAGATCATGATAGTACAAAGAAGGTTAGATTTAGAGTCAGAAAGTCAGAGTTCAAATGCCAGTACTGCTTACTCACTACCTCAGGGATCATGGGCAAGATACTTTATTTCTCTAGGCTACAGTTTCCTCAATGGCAAAACTTGATGACCTTTGAGGTCTTTTGGAGCCCTAAATTTATGATCCTATTATAAGTGATTTTGTTTTTGTCATGACTCTAGTATAATGGCTGGTACATAGTCTTTAAATAAAAGTTCATGGAATTTAAAAAAATCTGTATGATGAATGGGTTGAGCTGGATGATTTCTAAGGTAAACTAAGTTCTAAAAGTTTATAAATAAATCCCTTTCCATGGTTATAGAAAAGTTTTAGAGATTTTATTGACATATATCCACATACGTGCCAATCTCAGGAGAGAAAGTGCAACAAGAAAGACCATAATGTCATTAGATAAAAGTTCCTTCCTTTTGGTTTTAGAGTTGCTGCGATGAAACAGACCTTAGTCATCAAACCTTGAAACTGGAGTCACTAAGCAATGCCTTAAGATTATGAAAGCAAACTGAAATTAACTTTTTTTTTTTGGATTTCTCTCTCCCTAAGCAGTTAGAAATAAAATAGTGTAATTATTAAATTATTCCTGGAAGGTTTGTGGCTAAAATGTAGGGTATAGAACTTTTCTTCTGAAGGGCAAAGGGAGAAAAGGGATTTCTTACACAATTCAGGAAAGGAAGAAACTTTCAAAGGAATCCAAGAAAAGTCCCAAAAGCCATGTTACATTTCCCTAAAAAAAATTAGTGCGGGAACCTGACCTTAAGCTAATGATCATAAAGCCACAGGTACCAAATCAGTAAGCTATAATCCTCCTTCATAAAAAGTCTCAAGAATCTAAGTGAAATAGATAAAAGTATCCAAGGCAGCTAGAATAACAAGAAAACAAATGGAGATAAGCAAGGATTATGACTCTTACTTCCTTCATTAGTTAGAATTGAAAAAAATATATCTATCCTTATGTCGTTAAAAAAGAAAAATTAAAAATAGGACCTCTTCAATTCCTAGTTACTGAGCCCATTCAAATGATTAACATTGATTCTTATCAAAAGAAACAAAACATAATTTACATTTTCCTTCTAAAAGTGGCTCTCGAATAAAAAGAACAAGAAAATAAGGAATGAAACACAAATCAAGGAGAAAGAGTCATTTCCAGCTGATAAGGTGAAACTTGTAATTGTCAATTTCTTTTTTTTAACCCTAGGGCAAAATTTTATCACTTCAGTTCAAATCTACACTTTCCAAAGAAGCTTCGAATTATGATTTATCAACATATCTTTGATCATCTTATATTCCTGACTTCACATAAAAAAAGTCACAAGGCTTGATAACGTTATTCATTGTAAGATCTAACATACAGTAAAGCTTCAACCGCAAGTCTGTTGGTACTTTGCTTTAGCCAAAGGATTACCTGAACCTGAAAAGAAATAAATCTCTCCTGCTTTTGGATGTTTCTGCCCCAGCCCTTTCTACGGATGCCAGCGCTCCATCTTTTTCATTTTCTAAATATAGTTAGGGGACTCCTTGCTCCCTCGGGAGCAGACCTCGGCTCTTAGCCCCCTCCCCAAAGCGCGGCTGGGAGGAGAGCCCTTCCCGAAGCGGCGCTTCCTCTTCCATTCCCCAGCCCTCCAGGGTTTCCAACGCCCCGGAGTCTTGCGCAACATCCGCAGGAGCCACAGCAGCCACCGGCCACCTCCCACCGCCTCCTCCCAGGACGGGAAATAATTCTGGAGGGGTCATTGTCCAGAGAAAAGGGGTGGGGGGAGGAACAGCCGCTGGGGGACGCGGTGTTTATCAGCTGCCTTGCCCGCGTCTCGGCCCCCGCGACGCCGTACCTGCGGACCGCGGCGCGCCGCCCCGGCCCCGGGCCATCCCCTCCCGAGGGGTGCGGAGGAGGGCGAGGGGCAAGGCGCGGGCGAAGGCCGGCTCCCCACGCGGGCCGCCGCCCACCGCAACTATTGTTCCCGGCTCCCCGCCCCCGCCCCCACCCGGCGGGGGAGCCAGGGCGCATCCCGCGCGGCCCTCCGCCAGCTCCCCCGGGAGAGCCCCGGCAGGACCCCCTCCGCGCGCGCGCGCACGCCGGCCCGAGCCCCGAGCCCGAGCCCCGAGCCCCGAGCCCCGAGCCGGGCACGCCGGGCCCCCGCCCCTCCGCCCGGAGGGGGAACAATGGGGGGTCTCCGAGGCGGAGGGGGAGGGGAGGGGCGCCCACACAAAGCGCCCGGCCGGGCGGGGCGGCACAACTCACCATGAAGTCCCGGGCGAAGTTGTCCTCCCCGTTGTGGTCCGGGCTCTTCATGGCCTGCACCCTCCGGATGAACCTCCTCAGGATCTCCACTTGCTCCATCGCCCCGCGCCCCCCCGGCGGCCGCCCGCCCGCCCGGCGCCCCGCGCGCTCCGTCTCCCCACGCCCGGCCCCGCCGGCCCCGGCGGCCCCTCCCGCCCAGCGGCTCTCCCGCCGAGCCCGGGCGGCGGCGGCGGCGGCAGGGGCGGCCCCGGCGCCCGGCTCGCAGCCGCACAGCTTCCAGGCGCGCTGCGGAGGCGGGGAGCGCCGCGTCTCAGCACCGGCCCCGGCCCCGGGCTGGCCCCATCCCCTTCCCCGCCCTCCGCCGCCTCCGGGACGCGGCTCCCCTGGCCGGCCCAGCCCCCTCCGCCCGCACCGCCGACCTCGTCCCCGAGGAGCGCGTCCCCGCCGCCGCCCCGACGCGACGCGCGGCCCCGCGGCCGCGGCCCCGCCCCAAACGGAACTCCCCGTCAATCCTGCCGACCCTTCTCTCCCCTTCCAATCTCCAGCCTGCGCCACGCCCCCCGCCCCGTCCTTCGGGCGCCCACTGGCTGGAAGAGGCGTCGGTTGACTGGTGGAGCGATCCCCGCTCTCCTTCCGGAGCCGCGGGACCCGCCCCCCTCCTCTCCGCCGCCTCGGGGGCTCGGCTGACCGTCCCGGGAATTTGGTCTCCGGCTAATCCTAGTAGCCGCCTCTCCCCTCCCCGGAGAAGAGACTTCTTGTGATTTCTTAGGGTTTTATCCTTCACCGGGGATGAGAGTATCCCGTTCCCCACGCTGAGGGAAAGTACATTCCTGAAACTGTCTGGGCTTCCTCCTCCTCCTCCTCTCGCCCATCACGAAGCTGAAACTACAATTCCCGGCATGCAACGTTCGCGGCGGAAGGGGGAGCCGTAAGTGCTGTTAAGAGGCTTGCTGGGAATTGTAGTTCTTGTCGCCTGTGTTAAAAACTGCCTGCCACGAACGGTGGTCAGGTATTCAGCAGCCATTGGATCCTCCTTGTGTTTCCTGGTGCACAGATCCTCTGGACGGGTGGTGATGGAGGTGAACCTTGTTGTCCCGGGAGCTTGTGTGCTCCCCTCCGTCACCTCATTAGGAAGATGATCGTACTCCCTAGGTCTGGGCTTTGGTGGACCCAGCTCTGCTTTGAAATGCAAGTTGTAAGCACTAACAGATTGCCTTCTGGGGGGGGGGGGGGGGGGGGGTGTAAAACTCAAAATAAATAAAAATCTTTTAAAAAAAAAGAAATACAAGTTTTAAATACGTGAAAGTAGTTTGAAGGTTTACAAAAGGTATATTTCTCACCAAAACTGTGAGAGAGTTGAAGCATTTATTATCATCATCATCTTTATTCACATTTTACAGATAAGGAAAACCAGAGCTAGAGAGATTAAAAGACTTGTCCAAGATTACCAAACTAATCCTCACATACCCTAATTTTTAAACTCATTTCAACCTTTCCACTTAGGTCTCCTTAAGATAAATAAACCTGAAGAAAGCAGGTATTGTAATGGATAGAGAGCTGACCTTAAACTCAAAGACCTGGATTAAATCCTACTTGAGTAACTATAAGATGCAACTAAAGGTTCCAGTCTACAGATGGGTCTAGTCCAAAAAGATGTTATATATAAAATGTATATGTTATAAATGTAAATATAATTTACATTGTGTGTTTGTGTACGTATTGTGGAAGGGACCTCAGTACCCATCTAGTCCAACACGTAAATGAAAGAAATCTAAACTATAACATTCTTGGCAAGTGGTCATCTGGTTGAACAGAAACCCAGTACTTCCAAGACAACCTTAATAGCTATAATTATTAGGAAGTGGTTTTTTTTTCTGATACCAAGCTTGAAATGACATCTTTCCAATTTCCACTTGGTTCCACATTCTGTCCTGTGAAGCCAAAAAGACCAATCTAATATCTCCTCTATGTGTCAGACCTTCAAATACTTGAAGATAACTATTCTGTTCCCTACTCCCCACCCCCACCCCCAAGTCTCTTCTCCAGGCTAAATATGCCCCTTTCCTTCAACTAA
The DNA here is from genome assembly GCF_037893015.1 of Macrotis lagotis. Lineage (NCBI taxonomy): Eukaryota > Metazoa > Chordata > Mammalia > Peramelemorphia > Peramelidae > Macrotis > Macrotis lagotis. The sequence goes on along the minus strand of NC_133664.1, from coordinate 157,410,319 downwards.
TCCTAATAGGTTACAGGTTCAAAACCATTCACTATCTTGTTTGCCCTCCTCTACCCACTCTCCATACCCAGAATTCAGCACAATTTTCCCCATTAGATCTGAGGTGATTACCATCTACTCCTGAAACCCAAGAGTCTGTTAATGCAGCTCAAGATTCCATTGAGTTTTTGCCTTTTTTTTTGACTGCCACAGTTCATATTGAATCTGCAATTCACTAAAATCCTCCAGATCTTCTGAACAACAACTGTTTAACCATAACCTCTGTCCACTAACTTGGATATGGGAAGTTGATTGTTTTTCCTCCCCAAGTGTGAGAGACTATGTATCTCACTATTAAATTTTATCTTCTTAGAATCCCTTCCACAATAAACACGATATAAATTATATTTCCATTTATAACATATACATCTTATGTATAGCCACTGCTCTAGCCTGTGGTGACAAATTCAAGTAGAAATGGATCACTGGAGGCAACATATGGACTTTAAAAAAACTCACAAATTAATATTATTCATGTTATTTTTTTTATATATTTTGTTAAATATTTCCCATTTACATCTTAATCTGGCTCAACCACACTTGGAATCCCACAGATGTCCAATTTGACCCTTCTGTTCTCTGCCATCAAGATTTATTTGGATCCTGACTGTCCTCCAGTCTATTAGCTATCCCTCCCAGAAAGCAAAACTTCTATCCTATACTGTCTACTTTTGGAGACAGAATGAGCTAAATTGTAACCTTTGAAGCTGTGAAAGATCTGCAGGACCCCAGAAGTTCAATAAGGAAATTCATTTCAGAGGTTGTGGTCAGCTAAGCCCCTAGTGATCTGCTTGACCCAATCTAAAGCAGTCTAGTGATTTGTCCATTCACCTATAATACACCTTCAGGTAAACTTGTTAGGCATGAGTATATATGTTATTGTCATTGCTCTTCTTGTTCAGTCATATATGGTCCCATTTGGGATTTTCTTGGTTGGCAAAGATACTGAAGTGGTTTGCCATTTCCTTCTCCAGCTCATTTTACATATGAGAAAACTGAGGCAAACAGAGTTAAGTGACTTAGACAACATTACCCAACTAGTGTCTGAGGTCATATTTGAACTGAATTCCTTGCCTGATCCACTGCTCCACCCAGCTGCCCATGAGTGAATACTTTGTCATCATGGGTTCCTTTATTATCTATTTAGTTCTTTAATAGGACTACTATTGGCAGTCTTTTTGCTCTACAGGAATGCTTAAAAGTCTTGAAGCACAGAATAGACTTGTTCCCAATCAAACATTTATTAATGTGCTGATATAGTTGTGTGACCGACCATAAGCAAATCACTTAATCCTGTTTGCCTTAGTTTCTTCATTTGTAAACTGAGATGAAAAAGGAAACAGCAAACCATTCCAGTATCTTTGCCAAGAAAACCCCAAATAGAGTCAGTAAGAGAGATATGACTGAAAACTACTGAACAACTATATAATTACAAATAAAAACAAAGTCTCTACTCTCAAAGAGCATGGGGGAAGACAACACACAAAAGGAAACTGAAAAGGGTCAAATCAGAGACAGAAAGTACTACTGAGAAATTAATACCAGGCAGATTCGGTCCTGCAACCTGAGATTTCTCACAATGGAAAGGAAAGAACTCTTCCCCCACCCCAGCGTGCTTCTAGGAAGCTATGGCAGTAGAACAGAAATGAATACCTGATTGAGTGGTTGCTGTGATAGTGGATACAAGAGATAAAGCACAAATAGACTAGATAGGTCTTGGTAACTCAAGTTGAATGAAGACTTAACTGAAACTACTTGAATGATGGCTACTACTATGTTATAGTAGCAATAACTTTGGCTATAGAATTGATGAGATAACCTCTGTAATATCTTTTGACTGTGAAATTTTATAATTATGTATTTCAGATATTAAAGATGAAAGAGAAAGAAAAGTGAAATTTTGAGTACAGTAAATAGAAGAAAGGGAAAAAAATAAGCATTTTTCCAGCCCCTACAATGTTGCCAGGCACTATTAAGTGCTTTTTGCAATTATTGTCTTATTTGATCCTCACAACAACCCTGAGAGATATGTGCTCTTATTACTCTCATTTTAATCAGAGAGGAAATTTAAAGTAAATGACTTGCACAGGGTTACAAAGCTAGTAAATGTGCTTGCTTTGGCAGCACATACACTAGAATTAGACTGATGCAGAGAAGATTAGCATGACACAAGCATGACACTCAAATTCATGAAGCATACAAACCCAGTAAATATCTGGGGTCAGATTTGAACCCTCATTTTCCTGACTCCAGGTCTAGTTCTATGTCCACTATGCCACCAGATACCTCAAATAAACCAATTTGGTTGGAGCAGAGGTTTTGAATATTGAAATAACAAAGACAACAAAAAAGGAAAGATAAATTGGGAACAGTATGAAAAGAAGAATTCCAGACAAAAGAATTAAAAAAATTTAAACTTATAATCCATAATTGTAAGTGAAAATTTTTGAGTATTGTACAGAACAGTAACAAACATGAAAGAAGGATTTTAAGAAGATTTATCTGTCAGTGGCTTACTAGATAAATTGAAAGAATAACAGAAGATACTATAATCAAGAATTTGGAGTTTACTGGAGTAGTATAGACATGGGTTGATAAGATTATGACATAAGATGCTGACAGTAGAAATAGAAAGTAAGGAAGAATGGACAGGACTGGCAAATTTCGAAAGTAAAACACTGAAACCATTCATTCACTGAAAGAAGAATGGGAAATTTCTTTGAACAACAAGATAATGAATCTGATTTTAGACATATTGACTTTGAAGTGATATTGAGACATCCAAGAAGAAAAGTCTAGCAACCAAGAGAGATGAAGAAACCAGAGCTATAGATTTAAAAGATGTTGAAGGGAATTAATTCACAGTCAAATAAAATGCCTAATTATAGCAAACTCATCTCATAGTTAATATCTATTTCTCTACTTCTCTACTTTCTCTACTAAAAATGTCATTCCTATATATATTTTGATCTGTTTTCAGTGATATTTAATCTTATTTTTTAAAAAAGTGAGAAAAATACAAAACAATTAGGTCTGGAAATTAAGAAGATACTGGTGACTGTGAAGAGTGCAATTAATATAGTGGTGGGATCAGAAACTGAATTTCAGTGGGATAAGTTAAGAATGAATGAGTAAAACAGGTTTAGACAATTCGAGAAAATTATCAGCTAAAGTAAAAAATAGAAATAGCTGTAGATTATTATGAGAGGGGAAATCAGGTCAAAATTTTATTTTGTTTTATTTTTCCCATGTTAGAAGAGCCCTGTACAATTTTGAACATATCTGAAAGACCTAATGCACAAAGGATTTGAAGCTGTTTGTTACTGGTCTTTCAAGGATTTATGTCCTGACCCTTTCCTTTTTTTCCCTTTCTTCTTCCATCTCATTTTTTGATCATTTCATTTTTGGAATAACTTGTCAGCCAGTCTTGCTACTTTTCCAGAGTTCTCACTAAAGTCTATGTAAGAAAGAGGTTGAATCTAATTATCTAAAAGAGGTTTCAGATTCATCTGCCTGTTTCATTTTACCTTTACTCCACATTAAACTGGTATTATTGTTTTATATTTTAATAATTTTCATTTTAAAAACACTTTCATAGTTATTATTTCAGAAAAGTGAACATTATATGATTCTTTCATAGCATTAAAACTCTAAATTTGTGAATTTTTTTATTGTTTTTATGCATCTGGGAAGCAATTTGATAGAATTTCCTCATAAGAAACTAAAGCTCAAGGATTTGAAATGACTTACACAATGTTAGAAAGTGTATGGCAGAAGCAAGACCAGAAACCCACAGGGCCTGAGTTTCCAGCTTGTTACATAAACCACTGAGTCATTATGTTTTTGTATTGGAATAATTTATGTGAAACTATTTCCAAGTATCTCGCTAGTAACACCTTTAAAGGAGAATAACTCATAGATAGATAGATAGATAGATAGATAGATAGATAGATAGATAGATAGATAGATAGATAGATGATAGATAGATAGATAGATAGAAACATGATAAAATTCAATGACAGAAGAATAAAAGATAAATTTTATATAGATAGATAAATTTTATACATATGGATAGATTGCAGTTCATTCTGAACCCCTGGCTTATGTTCTCTCAACTGAATTGATGAACACAAAGGAGGAAAAATAGAAATGAGACTATGTGCCTAGGCCACCCTGAATCTTTCTCCCCCACCTCCATCAGAAAGAATAATTGATTTTAAAAAGTAATGTTAAATTCTTTTAGGAATTTTACATTAATACATGTCAAAAACATTGTATTTTCTATTGTTGGATTTCTAAAAAGACTATAGATGCACTAAAGTCTAGTCATGCCATACCCTAACTCAAGAATATTCAGTGGCTCTCTGGGACAAAATTACAAACTCCTTGATTTGTCATTTAAAAGAACAGGGAGGAGACAATTTAATTCACAATGTTTGTTTTTTTATTTATTTTTTAGGTTTTTGCAAGGTAAATGGAGTTAAGTGGCTTGCCCAAGGTCATGCAGCTAAGTGGTTGAGACCAGATTTGAACCCAGATACTCCTGACTCCAGGGCCAGTGCTTTATCCACTGAGCCACCTAGCTGCCCAGAGATGATTTAATTGAAATACAGAGGTTTCTGATGAGAAAATTCCCATTTCAACTATCACTCCATTTTGCCACACAGCCTCTTATATGGCATTTAAAATCCTTCAAGAACTAGATTGCATTTCTAGACTTACTGCAACTGTATGTTGCCCACTCTGCATTCCAAGTCAAGTCATTTTTTTTCTGTTCCTAGAGTTTGGTATTACAATTCCTGCCTCCATACTTTTGTATGTCTGAAATGAACTTCCTTCAGGTCTGGGCCTTTTACAATATGTAGCTGTATTCAGGACTAAGATTATATGTCTCTTCCTTAGGAGAGTTTTTTCCTAATCTTTTCACCTTTCATGATCTCCTGTTTGCAATAAACTCTTTGAGGGCAGGCATTTTTTTTTTCATTTTGTCCTTAGAACTTGAGATGATGCATTTTTGTTGTTGAGTCATTTCAGTCATATCCAATTCTTTGTGACTCCATTTGGGATTTTCTTGGCAAAGAAGCCATTTCCTTCTCTAGCTCACTTTACAGTTGAGGAAACTGAGGCAAACAGGGATAAGTGACTTGCCCAGGGTCATACAGCCAGTAAGTGTCCGAGGCTAAATATGAACTCAGGAAGATGAATATTCCTGCCTTCAAGTCTGGCACTCTAGCCACTGGGCCACTATACTTGAGAAATGTTTGGGTGAAACAACCATTATCAAAAGCATTCAATAGAGAAAAAGAGAAACATCATTTCTCTCCTTAATCTAGGATAGTAATACCAAAAGTTTAGACTTAGGGAGAAAGGGAGAGAATGAATTTCCTATTACATTTACTTATCTGGTGCTTGATATTTTAAAATGTTTTTTAATATGTTGTATCATTTACCCTCAGAGCTTTGCACCTGTAATTTAGAAATATATATATGTATATATATACACAAACCCCCAAAACTTTTGTACTGAACAATACAAAGCACTAAACGTGATTTTGTTCAGTCATACAACTAGTTAATGACAGCCCTGAATGAAACAAAAATCCTTGCACTAAGGGTGCTCCAAAGTATGTCATGCAACAAATGCTAAAATGCAGCTGTAATTAATACTAATTACAGGACAATGCAGTCTTGTAGGGCCTAGCCTACTTTTCTTATTGTCTTTCATATTTCCTATGGTACTTTATTAGTGACTGTGAGGCAGCCTGGCTGTTTTTAGATGATCAAATCCTGCCCTTGACACACACTAGCTTGTGACTGTGTGTAGGTCATGTCGTCTCAGTACCCAGGGCAACACTCTAAAGCCATAAATTGCAGTGAGCAGCAACATATTTCTATTCCAGGAGTCATTCCCCTTACATTGGTAGAATCACAGATCTGGACCTCTCCAAACACCCTTCTGGTAATTACTAATACAAAGTCAAATAGAGTGCTTTTGTTCAAAAATATAGTCAAAATAAAATACAAGATCATCTAATGAATATCCCTTTAAAATTGTGATATTTGGTTTCATTTTGAAAAGCTCTTTGGTTTCTCTTTGGCCCAAATCCCTGAAACTATTGTTCACAATATAATCCATATACAATATTGATTTAGTTCAGACAAATTAAGAATGCCTCTGACTTGCTTCTTTACCTGTTTGTGAGGCAATTATCAGGAAAAGTCATTTTTAGGCGATGTTCACTATGTTCTTTAAAGAAAAAGATAATCCTTATTCAAAGTGCATATTCTTTTTTCCTGCTTCTTAAACATTAGCCATTCTTAGGTGTGAAAAACTTCTCTTTAATTTCTTTCTCACATGTCATTATAGATTCCAATGCTGCTGTTAGCCCCCTAATTGCCCAATTCATATTCAGAAATAAATAATTAGTGTTTTTGCTGAACTGGGAAAGGCTAAATAAAATCTACAGAGAAAAATCTCATTTCTAAAGTTCTGTATCACATTACATAGAAATCTTTTAATGCCCATGGAATTCCATGAGGTACACTAGCTTGTATATTATGTTTCATTCAGTGAAATCATTAGGTGATTACTTCCTACCCTTAGGGAATATCACATGACAAGATGCCCATTTTATAGTCATCTTAAAGTTCATTTGGTACCTGAGAAATTTGTTACATGTGTCTGTTTACTACCTATTGGACTTATTTTCTGTTACAACATTTCAGCTACTAAAAAATTTGCTATTTTAAAATGTATTTTAACATGGCACCAGTTAATTTTTAAAACAATAGTAAACTATTTTAAAATTTCAGTTATATTTTTATCTGTGTTGTTAAACATTTGCTCCCATTTTAACACATATCCTTTTTTGTTTGTCCTGGCAATCATTTCCCTCTTTATCTGTTTTATTTCCTATAATATATTAATGGCAGCTCTAATTCTTATATTATATTAATTTCTTATTAATTTCTTATATTTAGGCAGATCTCTATAATATTTCTAATTTCTCATAATTCTGCTTAAATATTCCCTGACTCATTTCACCAATTATGAGTTGTGAGCAAACCTTTTAAAATTTTTTTTTCCACATGGAAGCCTGGGTTTTGTGAGATTTAGTGTTCTTTCAACAAAACTAGTTTATTCTCTATTTTACCTCAATTCTCCCTAATTGACCTTTTGCATGACACAGTTGCATCAACACTATTTTAAGTATATTCATAATATATGACACAGGATCATGTGTCTAATAATTGGGTCATAGAGTGGTTTTATTTGTAATAGACTGTTTATAAGACAGAAGTTAAGGAATAATTAGCATGGTATTTCTCTAGCACCTAACCCAATGCCCTCTATACTTTGTTGTTTTTCTCTCATGTCCAGCTCTTCATGATCCCATTTTTGGCATTCTTGGCAATGATATGAAAGTAGTTTGCCATTACTTCTCCAGCTCATTGTTACAGATGAGTATACTGAGGCAAATACAGTTAAGTGAATTGCCCAGAATCACACAGCTAGTGTCTGAGAACAGATTTGAACTAAGGTCTTCCTGACTCCAGATCCACCCTATCCACTGTGTCACCTAGTTGCCCCCAGCTCTACACATAGTAAGCACTTAATAAATGATTATTGAATTAGATGAAAACAACTGAAGCATTTGGTTTGAAACTTTGGATTTGGAATCAAGTTATTTGGGTTCAAATTCTAGTTCTTCCATTTGCTACCTGAGTGACTGAGCAAGTCACTTAAATTCCCTGGGTCTCACTTTCCTCATCTGCAAAATGAAAGTATTGGATTAGACAACCTCTTAGTTCATTCTAGCTCTAAATCTGTATACTTATGATTCTGTGAATTTACTTGAATTAATTCAAACAAAATTAAATATCCTATAATACTTAAAAATTAGCTTTAAGAATAGATTAAAGGGTTGTTGAGGGGGGTTTTTGGCTAAACATACAGCATAGATGTATTTAACCTTTTAAAAATTCAAATGCTGTATTAGGATGTTAAAAACAATCTCAATGCACAGATAATTTAAAAGCAGAGAAATATGATCAAGTCTTCAAAAGTATTTAATACTTTACATGGTCAGCAGCTTCAGTTAGGAAGCAAACAAAAAAGGGGGTCCTTGTACCCAAATAGAACCAACAGTATTTGACATGTTCTCTTCTTGACAGTCAGACCTGTGCCATTTTTTGATGCATCTCAATGTAATGGCTTGAGGAGTTACCTTTGCAAAATGAGGAAATCAGCTTGATCTATTATTCCCTGGTCCCTCCCCCCCCACCCTGCTCACCCCATTCTCATTTCAAAGACAACAGTCCTATGGGGAGTTGTGAAGTGGCCAGCAGGCCTGTCGCTTCTCCTGATGAAGACCACCCTGTATGCCAATATACATGCTACATCTACATATACAGCTATTTGCTATCACACCAATAATCTAATTAGAGTTGATGGGTTTGATCAACTCCTCATGGATCAGGTTCTATCTGCTCAGCATTTCTCCTCCTATCATTTCCCAACCTTCTGTATTCTAAATACCTGTTATTGACCCAGATCTAGACAAATACCTTTCTCTATTCTCCCCATCTCATACTCTTTTAAAAAAGTTTTATTTTAATGCCTTTTGTTTTTACAACATATTTATTTCCAGATAAACCCCACCAGTTTTCCATTGTAATAAGGAAAAACAATTCAGCAAAATCGACTACTACAGTGCCCTGGTCTAAAAGTACGTGACATTTTATGACCACTGATTGTCTCCCACCTACCCAAAGGAAGGAAGCCTCACATCTTTTTATTTTTACTCTAATCCACATCTAGTTTAACCCAACCTCTCCTCATGCCTGATGTATTCCTCTTTTCCCTTCTCATACCATGCACTTTGGGGTCCTCATTCTGTTTCTGTTTTGAGTGCTCATTATACCTCCAGATATGAACAAAAAACATTTCATATGATGACAGCTTCTCATCCACATTCCATCTCTATACCTTTAGCTTGTATTCCATTAGAACTGAAGGCCCTACTTGGGGGATCCTAGGCTCTAATGGTTGATCTTTCAATTTGTCTTGCCCTGGCTGAGGCCTACCACACAATCTCTTAAATATCTCTTTGTCATGACACTGCTCTTGTACCTCCCTCCCACATTTCAACTATGTGTTGTCTTTCCATACTGGAACATAAGCATCTAGAGGACAGGATCTAACCTGCTTACTTATATTTGCATCCCCAGAAATTAACATGGTAGGGGTTTAATAAATATTTTTCACTGGTTCATTCATTGTCCTTTTAGGCTTCCTCCTTTCTTTCCAATCCATGGAAGATGGGCTGGATTTGACTTAATCTTTGTTTACCATGGATGATTCCAAATCTTTGTTTTCATTATTCAGTATCTTCTCCTTTTTTGAACTTACCTACCAGGACCCTCTTCCAAATTTTTTTTTAGCACCTGACATATGCTTCACTAACCTCTCCTCTGTAATTAAGTTCAATAACTTTGTTGATACTCTCTCTAACATTATTAAATCCCATAACTACATTTCAAACAGAGAAACATTTGAGAGGCATTATGGCACAGTGAACAGAGAATTTGACTTGGATTCAAGAAGATCAGCATTTGAATCCAACTTTAGACACTATGTTGACAGGAAGAGCTAGCCATTTAACCACCTATTTATTATCTTTTCAATTTCTCCTTCTCCACTAGCTTTTTCCCTTGTGTCTACAAACATATTCACATCTTCTGTAAGCTAAATAAAAATTTCCTTAACCCGATATCTCTCAAGTCTCTATCTTTCTGTTTCCCTTCAATGCCAAATTTACTAAAGGAGTAGTGTACCTTAATTGCTTTCTGTTTGACTCTATCCACTTCCACCCCTTGCAATCTGACTTCCATCTCAATCACTTTGCTGATAATATTTCCTTAATGGTAACCAATGATTCCCTAAGTCCTTTCTTCCTTCATCTCTCCATAGGATTTATCATACTTGACCTCTTCTTCCTTTGCAAAACTCCTCAGTGGACTTCTGTAACACAACTCTTTTATTTGACTTTTGTTACTTCTTTGACCCTTTTCCTTCTCTTCCTTCCTCAGTTAAGTCACTGAGGAGAGAGTGAGGCTGGTAGATTTTGCACAGTCCTCCCTAACCTAAGACTTTACCTTCCCAAAGTCATGATCCTCTTGGAGAACAAAAGACAACAACCATTTTCAAGCCTCAGTCTGGGTTTAATTCTTATCTCTCCCTTTGAGAGTTGTTCCACACCCTTGAATTCCCCTAGCTCTTCTATGAAGATGACTCTCGCACTGATGTATCCGGCTCCACCCTTTCTCCCAAGTTTCCTTTATAAATTTCCAGCTGCCTGGTGAAAATCACTACCTAGAGCAACAAACATTTATTATTTATCATTTGTATGGCTATCCTGATTGTGCCTCAAATTCTACATGTCCCAAGCTGAATTCACCATTTTCTTCACTAAACTTACTCTTCTTTGAGGACATCCTTATTTCTAATAATGGCATCACCAATTCTTCAATTATTCAGGTTGAGAACTTTGAGGTCATCTTTGATTCTGCCCTGTCTTTCATTCCCCACTTCCAATCAATTGTTAAATCTTGTAGATTTAACATCTACAATGTTTCTTGCATCCACCCCATCCTTCCTATTTTCACTGCCAATATACTAATTTAGCATTGGCAGCTAAGGGTTTGTGCAGCTGACAACAAAGGCAGCTCCCCAGTGGCAATTCCCTTGAGATTGATAGCACAGGCACAGGGCAGGAGTTAAACCGCCCCTACTATGTTGGCTGAAACCATACCCAGCAATCAGCAACTGTCGGTGTCCTCAGCTGCAGCAGCTGACATACCCTGAGGAAACAAGGGGTTCAGGCATGTGATAGACTAGAAGCAGCCTTGCACACCACATATTTGGATCTGTGCTAGTCATTATTCACTACCTTTGCCTGGTAGCTAGGCTGGTTCTCACACTGTCAGGTAAGAATCCAAGTCTAGTGAGTGGATTGATTCTTTTTTTTTAGATTACTGGGAAAGGTTATTATGGGAGTGAATGGGAGTTGGAGGAAAGTCTGTGTTGTTTCATAGCTAAGCTGTTCCTGTAAGAACTTGATCCCCCAGCATCTCTACCCAAGAGTACCTGAAATTCTTTTTCAGCTGGCTCTGTATTTAACTCTGGGACACAAAACCACTGGTCCAAAGGGGAACTTATAATGTAGGAAGAGAGCCAAGGGTCAGATTTTGTGGGATAGCAATCAGTGATATCAGTGGTCCCTCAAGTTGACTCAATAGGTTTCTGTCTGACAGAGTAGCTTTAAAGTTCCTTTTGAATCTAGTATCAAGAAAAATACCTCATTATCTCTTATTTAGACTAAAGCAATAGTCTTCTAACTACTCTCCCTATTTCTAATCTCTCCCATTTCACATACTAATTAGGAAGAAGACCTGTGATTTTCACTGATTTGGTAACCTCTACCAAGTCAAATCAAGAAGCATTTTTTTTTTAGATTTTTGCAAGGCAAACGGGGTTAAGTGGCTTGCCCAAGGCCACACAGCTAGGTAATTATTAAGTGTCTGAGACTGGATTTGAAACCAGGTTCTCCTGACTCCAGGGCTGGTGCTTTATCCACTATGCCACCTAAGAAGCATTTTTTTAAAAAGAGTTTACTATGTACCAGATACTATGCTAAACTCTGAGAAACAATGACAAACAAAAAAGACAGTTCTTGCCCTAAAGGAGTTTACATTTTTATGGGTGGAGACAAGATATTAAAAAGTAGCTGTAAAGATAGTAGAATTGTGGAAGAAATATGTCTAGAGACTTAAGAAGGGAGCCAGAGAGTCAATGAAGTAATGCATCTGGTTGGCAGGAGCACTTTCCTGAAAAATGGAGGTTCTGGAAGGAACTGAACAATAAAAGGAAGGAGGCCTAGTAGAGAAGAGACTTTCCACAGTTAAGAATCTGCTGGAGTGAAGTATATCCCCCTAAGGTGATAACTGAAAAACAATGCTCATTTGAATCTATAAGTTCTATATTTGTTAATAATAAGCTTGTATGTAACATTTGTCAAGTGCTTGTGCTACTATTATTATTTCCATTTTATAGATGGGGAAATTGAGGCAATCAGTGTTAAGTGACTTGTCCTGGGGTCTCACAGTTAGTGAGTGTGTAAGATCAAATTTGAACTCAGTTCTTCCCAACCAAGTCCAGTGCTCTGTATTATGCTTCCCCTAGCTAATATTTCTTAAAATCTTCAGTATTTTTGGTCTCACTTTTCAAATAACCACTTCTTCATGACCTTCCCCAACTTTTTTGGGGGGGAGAATAAAATGCATACTTCTATAGACACAGGTGGTAGAGGAGAAAGAGCAGGAGAAGGACTTACCTGAAGAAAGTAAAGGAGATGTGAATGAGACTTGGAGGGGTTTGGAATTATCAGTAACTCTGAAGTTTGATTTTGATGAGGGGTATTTTGTGAGGATTTGAGAAAAAGTTGGAGGGGTAGTTGAAAGACTAGAGTAGAAGAAGAAATGTTGGAACTGAAGGAAGAAAAGAACCTGAGAAGATTTCAAGCAGTACTACTTGAAGAGGCCAAGAATTAAGGGTAGACAAAGAGGTGAAGGAGCTGAGGAAGAGAAGAAAGGAGGATGAAGAAAAAGGATTCATATTGAAGGAGTAGGAGAAATGCTCAGCTAGAGGATGAAAAGGGGGAGAAGGAGAAGGACTCAAGAGCAGAGGAGGTACCAAAAATTCTTACTTTGCATAAATTCACATTAGACAAATTTGACTTTACATGAAAAATTCAGAAAGAAAACAGTATCCAAAAAGAAAGCCACCTTTGTTGTTAACTTTACTATCTTGTACTGTGCTCTCTCTGCTTCTACCCTTTTGTTGCTCCAACGCTTTCCACCCCCTTGCTACTAAAAACAAACAAAAACCATCTTTCCAAGGGAAAACACAAGAACTGAGACAAGAAGAAACCACTGGTGCATGCTAGGCTTGAAAACTCTAACTCAAGGAGTGCTCTGTCCACCATTTCATGTCTGCCCCCCCTATTCTCCCCCCCCCCCACCAAAATTTGTCTGCCATCCCCTGGTGGGTACCTCCTTTCTCCTGGCTGTGTTCATATCCAGCCCCTATATGTCTGCCCCCACCTTCTTCCTTTCTATTAGGGTCAATCCCCCCACATGACTGGCCCAAACCCCTGACCTCCTTCTACTCTTCTCTCTCTGTTTCTGGGCCCGCATGTCCTTGAACCAGGTGTCTACAGGGTGGCTCCCTTCTTGCCTCCCTTTCTTCATCACATCTACAGGCAAATTTATATATTGTAAATATGCTAAACAGTCCACTTCTGAGAAACGTCTGTGTAGAAGTCAAACTGAATGTAAGTTAGTGAAAGAAAAGATGAGAAGCTGGCTGCATATATCAAAGTTCTAAAGAATGACTGAACAAGCTATATGTGATTCTGTTATAATACTATTGTACTATAAGAAATGATAATGGGTTTAGTTTCAGATAAAATTTGGAAAGACATAGTGAAGACAGTAGAACTATTAAAGCATCATACACAGTAACAATAATATTGTAATAGTAATCACAGTGAGAAGCTTAGTAATTCTGATTAATACAATGATCCACAATAATTATAAAGGATTCATGATGAAAGATACTATTCACCTCCAGAGAGAGAACTGATGGACTCTGAGTGCATATTGTTGCATTTTTTTCTTTTTTTTTTTCTCACAACATAGAGTGACTTCATAAGTATGATGGACATAATTTCTTGCCTTATCAGTGGCTGAAGGAGAGAATAGAGGAAGGGAGATAATTTGGAACTGAAAATAAAGATGAAAAACAAAAAATAAAAATAAAGTCCTTAGGAGATGAGGAGAAAATTGAGTTGATGATAACCATAAACATTTTGCTACTACAGCTTTCTGGAAGTGCTACTGGTGAAATAGAAAAGAACTGAGAAAAATACTTGTGACAAAGGAGAGAGCAGAGAGAAATTTTCAGTGTCTTTGACTAAACAGCGTAATGTTTATGATTCTTCTGTGGATGACCATTATCTAAGAGCAGACTGACTGGTTTTCTTCTGAGAAGAGAAGGCAAAAAAGGCTTATACTCTCCCAATTATCAGTGAAATAAAGTCCAAGTTTTTATAAAAATGTAGAAGGACTTCAGTGTGAAAAACAAAGAATAAAAAGTATCTGAAGAGGGTAAAATAGAAAAGGAAGATCTTCTAAATACTTGAAAGTCAATACAAAGCAACACAACAAATACTAGATGTGAAGAAACTGCAAAAAACTGCAAAGAGGAGAGCTGGATAATCTAAGAGGAAGCAGCTGCCTGTCTTCCAGTGATGATGGGGTTCCAGGGGGCTATCAGTCAATCAAAGATCAACAAGTATCTATTAAGTGCCAGGCTTAGTGATAGGTGCTAGAGACACAAGAACAAAGAATAAAACAATACCTTTTTACAATGAATTTGCATGCTAATAGGAGAGACAACTAGCACATGTAAAAAAATATAAATATATAATATATAACACATATGTATAACACTAATAAATACACACGCATCACAAGGTAGTTAAATTGAAAATAGTTTCAGAAGTAAGGTGCTAGGGCATCAGTTTAGATTTCATGCAGAAGATGGTGCTTGAACTGCATCCTAAAAGGAGAGATAACTCTATAAAGGGGAGAGAATGAAAGAGTGTGTTCCAGGCATGTGAGAAAGTCAGGTTGGGAGAAGTATGGAAATGGAAGATGGAATGTCAAGGATGAGGAACAGAGAGAAGGCTAGTCTGGCCATATTGCAGAGAAGATGAGGAATAATGTTTAGTGAAGCTGGAAAGGTAGATTGGAGCAGGTTGTACAAGTTTTTTTAAAAAGTAAATAGAAGGGGAGGCTAGGTGGTACAGTGGATAGAGTACTGACCCTGGAGTCAGGAGTACCTGAGTTCAAATCCGGCCTCAGATACTTAATAATTACCTAGCTGTGTGGCCTTGGGCAAGCCATTTAACCCCATTTGCCTTGCAAAAATCTGAAAAAAAAGTAAATAGAAGTGTTTATATTTTATTTCTTGGATAATAAGAAATCGCTGATTTTTTTGGGTAGGGGAGTCATATTTTTACAACTATATTTTAGGAAAATTACTCTGGCTGCATAGTAAAGATGGGATTAGAGTGATGAGAAATCACTTAGGAGGTAATTACAACAATATAGGTGAGAAATAATGAGAACATGAACAAAGGTGGTCACTGTGCAAAGTCAAAGAAGGAATCATATATGAAGGTAAAAAAAACAGCAAGATTTGGCAACTAACTGGATATATGAAATAAGGAACAGTGAGAAATCCAGGAGTCAATATTACAAAACTAGAAGGATGGTGGTACCTTCTGTAAAAATAGCAAAGTTTGGAAGAAGGGAGGGTTTAAGGGAATATATAATGCATTCAATTTTTATATGTTGAGTTCAAGATGTTTTTGGATCATCCAGTTTTAAATGTCTGATAGGCAACTGGTGAGACATAATTCAATGGGGAAGATGAGATGGATACTGAATCTATTACAGCTGAAGTTCTGTTGAGCAGTACTGAGACAGATATTTGTTAGACTGGTAACAACAGAAGTCTACTCTGCCTTGCTAGGTGTTTATCCAGGATGTGACAAAATGTATAAAGACTTGTCAAACCGGATGACTTCTATTCCCTTCTGATGATTCACATAAGTACAGATGATCCTGCTGGAAGGAATCTAAAAAATGTTGCTGAAGATTAGAGTTTTAGGATTGAAACTGAAGACTTTATGACCACAATATTTTCAACACTGCTGCTATTGGAAGACTAGGGCTTCAGAAAAGAAAGATTGATTGGGAAAGTGAACAGCTAACTGTTTCAGAAGATTGTGATTGAGAACAGCATTTGGATTTTCAGACCACAGATTTTAAAATATAGAAATAATGAGCTCTTGGACAGAAATGGAATGTATTGTAACAAGGAATGGTGAGAATGTATTTTCCTGTAAATTTAATTAAAGGGTTTTTAAATTGAAAAGAATAAAGGGTAGGAAGAAAATTGACTATGAGTATGTAGTTTGAATCACAAAGTTTCCAGGAGATAAAAGCCAAGAAAGATCTCAGATATCTTTACATAAATTCAGGAAGTATGGAAAACAAACAAGATGAACCGGAGATCCTACTGTAGGGAGGCAAATTTGACCTCTGAGTTATCACTGAGCCTTGGTAGGGATAGGATTCATTTCTGAAATAGAGATCTGGAAGGGTTTATTCTATTCAAAAGAAAAAAAAATATATAACATGTATTTCAACCATGGAGCATACACAGAGCTGTCTTGTTTCAGGCTGCCTAGAACTAGAAAACCTAGATTTTGTGAGAACAGATTTCAAAAAAGAAAGGAATGTAGTATCTCAAAGACTAAGATTCTAAGGAAATCAGACCATGAGGGATGAGAGAAGGGATCAGATGCAAGAGATTTTGAGAAGGTAGAAATGAACAAAAGAATTAAATTATGAAACACAAAGAAATAAAACTGATGAGTAGGAAAATGAGGAATGTTCTAAAAAGAGTGCTGTGAATATATTCAAAATGTGTTTAAAGAGATGTACAGAAAAGGAATACAAGGGGACAAAACAGGATGAATAAAAATTGTAGCAATCATAAGGATAAATATCAGGAGTTCTGAAATTTGGAATGAGGCTGGTAAAGAGGAAAGGAAGGATAACAGGAAGGCATTTATGTGTGTTTTTGTTTTCAGCTTCTATCTCTTAAAAAAAAAGAAAAGAAAAAACTTTCTCATTTTACTCTATGATCCCCTCAGGTTCTTGCCATATTCTCTCCTCTCTTTCACATTCTAACTTCTAGAAAAAGGTCATTTACAACATTGACTCTACTTCCTCTCCTCTCACTTATTTCTCAACTTCTTGCAATTTGACTTCTGACATTACTCAACTGAAACTTGTTTTTCCAAAGTTGCCAGTGATCTCCTAATTGCCAAATCTAATGACTTTTTCCAATCCTCCTCATACTCCTTGAGTTCTCAGCAGCATTTGACTCCATTGCCCATCATTTTATCCTGGATACTTTCTCTCTCTTCTTGGGGTTTTCATGACTTTGGCTCACTTTTGATTCACCTTTTACTAGTTTGACTGATTTTTCTTAGTTTCTTTTATTGGTCATCTTTCACATATTGTGTCCTAATTGTGAATCTCTCCAAGATTCTCTGACTGTCCCTGTCTGTCCCTGTTTGTCTTGGTCTCTGTCTCTCTTCTCTGCCTTCTCTGTCTCTCATCTTAATAGATCCTGTGGGTTCTATGCAGATAACTCACTGATCTACATCCAGCCCTAGTCTCTTCATTATCAGCTGCCTACTGAATATTTCAAACTAGAAGCAATGAAAGCATCTCTAACTCAACTTGTTCCAAACAGCACACATTATCTTGACTGGCCACCCATTATTTCCCTATTTTTGTCAAGGGCATCACCATCCTTCTAATCATGCAGGTTCCAGTTATGGAATCATTTTCCTTACTTCTTTCTCCCTATACATATCCATTTAGTCACCAAATCTTGTTAATTATCTCTCCATACTACTCCCTTTTGACTCCACTCATATAGCTGCCACTCTCATACAAGCCCGTATCACCTCATATCCAGATTCTTTGTAATAATCTCCTTGCCTCATCTCCCTCAACTCCACTGTAAGCTCTCTTCAACTCTCATTATGATTTTTCTAAAGTACCAGTCTGATCTCTTCCTCAGTATAAACTCCAGTGACATGATATTACCTCTAAGATCAAACATAAAATACTTTTTAGTATTTAAAATCCATTATCTTTAGATTGAAACTCCTTCCTACAATTACAATGTTCTCATACTTTATTTTCTTCCATGTACTTTATAATTCAATTACACTGTTATTCTTTTTATTTTTTAGCTTTTTTTTGCAAAGCAAATGGGGTTAAGTGGCTTGCCCAAGGCCACACAGCTAGGTCATTATTAAGTGTCTGAGCTCAGATTTGAACCCAGGTACTCCTGACTCCAGGGCTGGTGCTTTATCTACTTTGCCACCTAGCTACCCCTACTTGTTATTCTTTATATAAAACACTCCAAATCTTGGGATCTTGCTTTTGTACTGTCTATATATCATATACCTGCAATGCTATTTTTTTTTTTTAGGTTTTTGCAAGGCAATGGGGTTAAGTGGCTTGCCCAAGGCCACACAGCTAGGTAATTATTAAGTGTCTGAGACTGGATTTGAACCCAGGTACTCCTGACTCCAGGGCTAGTGCTTTATCCACTATGCCACCTAGCTGTCCCTGATGCTATTCTTTTTCATGTCTGTCTCTGACTTCCCTGGATTTTTATTTTCAAGATACAGCCCAAATCCCCTCTTCTAAGGTAGGTCTTGCCTTTTTCTTCTCTTCAGTTTTCCTCCTGAAATTATCCTCCATTAAAACTGCATATATCTAGTGTATGATTATTTGCATTTGTGTCTCCATTATCTCCTTGAGTTCAGAGCCTTTCATTTGTACCTTTAGCTCTTATTGCCTGGAACAAGGTAAGTACTTCATAAATGTTTGTTGACTAACAAATTGCCTGATGAAACTTCACTGATGCCAACATTTCCATTTTTGGCAAGTGCCATTTTTATTATTACTGATGAATGATTGGAATTATTATCACATCAGGGTAACATAGTTTTTAGATCCCAGAATTGGTTGGAGGATTGTCCCCTCTTGAAGATTCTGAATCTAGGTTTTTGCAAGTCTGCCTAGAAATTTATTGTCCTAAAATTTAGTAAATCTGAAAACCAAGCAAAGATGAATTGATTCATCTTTTTAGATTTGGGCCTCTATATTCCCATTATAGGTTCCAATGGTCAGACCTAACAATAATGGTGTGTCAAACACAAAGATTATCTATTGCAAGAAACATCTCTTTTCAAGAATTATACCCTGACACTTAATTTCTGTGAGATCAAGACCCAGGAGCAAAATACTTTACCCTATAGCTCTCCCCGGGATAAAATTAGTTCAGGGGTTACATTTTTTGGTGTCTTCTACTTCAAAAGATCAATGAAAGCCTGGGTTATGTCAAGAAAGGCACAATAATAAAACATCACTTTACTGAAAGTCCTCCCCAGTTAGAATACTAGAAGGTTTGTGAGAGGAAATGATAAGAGATGACATCCATAATTAATTTCTGATAGCATTTCAAAAGTCTTAACAACTATTGGAAATAATGATTGGTGACCCTTGGGTTAGGATTATGTTCACTGATTGAAAGACCATTATTATTTTTTCCCTTATAATGTGCCAATGTTTCTTATATCTTTAAAATTGGTATTTTTTTTTCAGTTTAGTTTAGATTTTCTTAGAGATAATCTAATACTACTTTGACTAATTACACTTGATTTTCAGGGTCAGTCAAGTAATAAATCACAACTCTGACAAATATCTTTAATTCAATTTTGTTCCATTTATCAAGAATGTTTGTAAGGAATAGTAAGGTATAATCATTCTAGAAAGGTATTCTATAGTCAGATTGAGAAGATCTTTAAATATCAAAACAAGGGGTTTGTATTTTATCCCAGAGACAATGAAGATCATTGGAATTGACATGATGAAATCTCTGCTAGAGTTTTGGAATATTAAAGGCATATATATATATAGAGTGGTTGACCTTGGCAAGATGGACCACTTTACTTCTTAGGCTGAAGCAAAGGAAGAGAAAACAGAGGAGTGAGATAAATTGAAATATGGAATTGGGGAGAAGTAGAAACTCCAATGTATGGTTTTAATTTTTTAGTTTTGTTTAAGAAAAATATGAGATCAAATTCTCTAATGAGAAGGAGCAAGAAAAGGAGAATATGTGAATTGATGAGAGAAGAAATTTGGAACAGATATTCTATAAAATGAGATAGAGAATCAATTAGACATAAATAATGACTTGTTAGAGTCTAGTTGAGATGACATTTTGTGACTTACTCTGTCAGTATTCCATAGCACTGAATAGAAGTAGAGAAAGCTAAATGGATCGTGGAAATAATCTAGGGTAGAACAAAGGGAAGAGAATTAATGGAAGAAGACCATTTAGGGTAGAGCAAAAATAGGATAAATTTTTTTTAGGTTTTTTTTTTTTTTTGCAAGACAAATAGGGTTAAGAGGCTAGGTAATTATTAAGTGTCTGAGGTCAGATTTGAACTCAGGTACTCCGGACTCCAGGGACAGTGCTCTATCCACTGTACCACCTAGCCACCCCAGGAAAAAAAATTTTAAAGGGAGGAAAGTGAAACCAGAGCAAGAGTGATAGCTTGAGAAAGCAGGGAGGGGTGAAGGGCCTAGAGATTATGGTGAACAAGAAGGATAGATTGAAGAAAGCATGGAGAGAAATAGAAGAAAAAGAGGTAAAGGACAATTGGAAGAATTTCAAAGTTAAGGATTATAGACATGGAATTTTTAATCATAAAATTAAATCAAAAGTATGATTTTTGGGGCAGCTAGGTGGTGTAGTGGATAGAGCACTGGCCCTGGAGTCAGGAGTACCTGGGTTCAAATCCAGTCTCAGACACTTAATAATTACCTAGCTGTGTGGTCTTGGGCAAGCCACTTAACCCAATTTGCCTTGCAAAAACCTAAAAAAAAAAAAGTTGTAAAAAAAAAAGTATGATTTTCCCTGTATATGCATGAAGTGAAGTAAAGCTTGAGAACTGAAGCTATTTGAGAGGACATCAATCTGTAATTGAAGTCATAGGGTATGTGAATGGGGTGAGGTTCTAGAAGATGACCCAGTAACCAAGTACTGAATTCCTAGAGAAAGGAGGGAGAATGACCCTATTCTGGTAAACAATAATCAATAGAATCTATATAAAAGTAATCTTTCAGAATGGAATGAACCTCAAAGAAGAAATGACTGAGTGTTGATGGTGAGGATGATCTAAAAATGGCAGGGAGGAGAACAAAGCATTCTTCCTCTACTTTCTTACCCTCTGAATCAATAAGCAAGAGAGAAGATTAATGTAGTATGAGAAGATAGTCAAAGAATCAGTTTCCACTGTGAAAGGAAGATATTTAATGTGAATGAAAGTTTGTCAGCAATATAATAGGGGTTCATAAAGCACAATGGAAGAGAAGAAACTACCACTTGATAAACTGACATGAATGGGTACTAGGAATTAGGGAATAAGCCATAACCAGGGAAGTGAGCTTTGCCTTAGGACACTGAATCAGGAATTCTGAGGGAAGTCATAGTATTGGGGAGAATGAGAATTTTTTCCTTTCCTAACTCCTCATTCTCTACTGGGTTAAGCCTGCATCTGAAGGATTTAGCTGATAATGAGATTGGATTAGCTCTCTCCTCAAATTTGTTCAGACCTCATCCAAGTGGTTTAAATCCATTGTATTCTACTCAGGTTTGGAGTGGGACTGGGGAAGGTCCTTTGTCTAGTTTGTTCAAGTTTGGGGGCAGTTGGGGAGCAAGAGAGATCAAAGTCACATTCCCAAGTCCCTCATAAGAATAGGTCTATCTTTCATTATAATATTTATTCTCTTCATTAATTGTTAACCAGTCAGATTGCCACCTTCAGGTACACCCATTCTTCCAAGGGCATATCAGTGTTGAGTGGGTTTCACGAGGGTTGTTTGACATTTGAGGGTACTATTGGCCCCTTTTATTAACTATATGCTAATGTAATTAATAAAAGTATTAGTTACCCAGAAATTATGTCTCCTGAACTTTTTAATACTTCACATATAGAAGAGTTTATCCTAGTGGCAATGTTAATATTGATTTGATTTGATTATTATTCCTGGAGTTGGAAGTGAGTAGTAGCTAGCCCCTGGAAATCATTGACCTGTAATCACAGGCTTGAGCTCTGTCAGATTATAGAGAGATGAAATATAGCTAATTTATTTCCCCTCTGTCATTCCATATGTGGGCTAAAAACAGGGTACAAGCCCTGCATTCCTTCACGTCACTCAGTCCCAAATGTGTTACTTTCGTCCAGTTTTTAGTTAATAGGTAAACCAAATGCTATCTTAATTTTAGAGCAATGGAAATAGCATTTATAGCAAGTTTAAGAAGTTTCAGAGTGGGTGGGAAGAGGATAAAAAGGAACATGAGTTCAATCTATGGGAATAAACTAAGCCAAACCTGAGCTTTATGGGATTTCTCTTCTTTCTGAGGTCTTGGGTAAGTCTAGGGTGCTTTGTTGTTTTTTTTTTTGTGTGTGTATCTGCTATTTGGCAGATGAAAATAACTATTTTCTGAATAATCACTGTCATCTATTTCATAATTGAATGATGTTGTTGTAATGATTACTGAAGCTCATAGAAAGCAATAGAGGTTAAGCTGATGGGATACTGATAGAATTGGTATCATTATTAATTGAAAGAGTCCCCAATATATTGTACATGGTGTAAAGGGAAATAACATTAATTAGAAATTGTTTTTTACTATTATATTCTTTTAGTTTGTAACATTTGAATGAACTTTTCCCCCCAGTTCTCCTAGATGCTGGTGTCTTTCCCTCTGAGATGAACTTCCTTCTATTTTATATACATATATATATATATATATATATATGTATATATATATATAAAATCATGTATGTATCTAGCTACTTACCTGATGTCTCTCCCATGTCAGAATGTGAGTTAGTTGAGAACAGAGACTGTTTTAACCTTTTTTTTAATCCTGTCTTAGCATATTAAGTGTTAATTAAGGCTTATTGACTTGTTAACATCTTTATCACTGGGTGTGTTAGTTGACAGCCTTTTGATTCAATTTATTATCACTCCCTAGATGAAAGCTCCCTTTCCAGACCACCATTTCCCTAAATGTGCTGTTTCCCCCCATTTAGATGTAAGTTACTTGAGGAAAGGATTGTCCAACTTTTTATATTTATTTTCCCAATGATGAACAAAGTAAAGGCTTAATAAATGTTTTTTCAATCATATTTCAGGACTTGGTTCCAAATATTTAACTGTCACATGACTCTGAGAGACCCTAACACATAACCCAATTTGTTTCTCACATATAATGGGAATTCCATACTGGCTGTCTTCAACTAGAATTTCCCAGAGCAAAGAACAGGAAATAGATTGGAGTCAGTAGAAACTTGGATTTGAGTTCTTACCACTGATGCTGAACAGTCATGGACAAATCACTTGACCCTTCTGAACCTTAGTTTCTCCATCTGTAAAATAGGGATAATAACATCTATAGAGCCTATTTCACAGGTTCTTGTGAGATTCAAATGAGGTTGCAAAGGTAAAGTTCTTTATAAATCTTAAGAGTGTTACGCACTTACTATTATTAATCTGTCCTGAAACATAGAGAGTACATCAATATTCTCAGGCTAAAAGAATGTCCTTACAAGGAATTCTAGGATCCCATAGTTCATCTGATTTGTATTGATAGTAGGTAGTCTTATGGCTACAAGTTTCAATTCTTGGAAGCATTCAATATACCAGGAATGTATACAGAAGCACAGTCTTAGACCTGGAAGGAACATTAGAGGCCATCTAAAGAAACTTTTGCACTCTATACATTAGGAAATAGCTGCCCAGAGAAATAGCATATTTTGCCCTCAATTCTAGAGATTTGTTCATTAATTTATTAGTAGGATCATAGATCTATTACTAGAAAGGACCTCAGAGACCATCCAGTTTAAATACCTCAATTTACAGATAAGGAAATTGAGTCTTAAGAAGGCTATACAAAATTAAGAGGTAGCAAGTGTCAGGGACTGGATCTGAACACAGATTCTCTGACTGCAAAAGCAGTACTCTTTCCACTTTACTAAATCTCTTCCCAAATAAGCTTTTATGAGGAATGTATTATGTACCAAAGATTCATAATGTTGCAGAGATTTAAAAATGAAGTAGGATTTGCTTTTACAGGACTTTCATCCCATTGGGAATAAGCAATATATTAAAACCTAAGCCTATTCAAGACAGTATTGAGTTACAGGGTCTGGATTGGGCTCTACATTGAAGTGTCTTTGGAAGAAATGATATGTCCTCAGGACTTGACTTTACAGAGATACCATCCTAGGAATCTACTTCAACTACAGATTTTTGGATCCAGTCATTTTGTTCTCCACTTATACAGCTCAGTGTGACTTCAACTTCTTTTTCTAGCTATCTGATTGCTCCTTTTTTGCTGATTCATCCCTCTCCTCCCTTTTTTTACATGAAAGTATCTCCTAAGGTTCCATCCTCCCTTCTTGTCCTGCACTCTCCCTTGGCTCTCTCATATATCACCATGGCTTCAGTTACCTTATCAATCCAACTTTTATAATCACAGTGTGTCACAATTCTTTTAAAATCTTTTATTGTTTACCTGGTCCCATAACTTCACATTATCTATCTATCCATTCATCTACCTATGTATCTATGTATCTATCTACCTACTTATCTACCTATCTACCTACTTATTCACCTATTGTCTAAGATATAACCATATCATCATATAGGTTACAGTATATACATATATTAGAGGATATTTAGACACAAGTAACATGAATTTTTCAAATGAAAAGGAAGTGAACTAGTCTTCTATAAGGAATATCATTAAAGATTAAGAATGCCAAAAAGTATTTCTAACCTTTTTGTTTCATTACCTCTGACCGTAGTGATGCTACTTAAAAAAAACAAACTTCATATGGAAGTGATTCATCTTTAGAAACCTAAAAGTGATTTATGTGAATTGTTTCACTTGTAAGTTTAAAAAATGTTAATTAGATCATGCAAGTACTTTTATTTCCATGGTATAGATGAGGAACCTGGGGCTCAGAGAGATAAGTGAACAAATGAGATAAATATGAGATATATATATATATATGTATATGTAAATATACATATATTTACAAACCTTAAATTCCTATTTAAATGTTAGCTGTTATTATTGTCATGATATGATCTCAGTGTCATATGGTTAAAATATAACAAGTTCTGGGTCTGAACTCTATAATTCTGACTCCAGGGTTCTTTTACTACCCATCAATTCATTATTATATAAATTATTAAGAATTCAGGATGAATTCTTTTTTTTCAGAGCTTTCCACTATGACCTTTCCATATTGGGTAACTTTGCATGGCATATCTCATAGTTTGATTGAGTTATTTGAGCCCCTTCTCCAAGGAGATCAAATCAGTTAATATTTAAAGAAATTAATTCAAACTATTCATTGAAAGAATGAATACTAAAGCTGAAGTTGCTTTGGTCACAAAATGAAAAGTTAGGATTCAGTGGTAAAGACCCTGATGTTGGGAAAGATTGAAGGCAAAAGGAGAAGGGAATGGCGGAGGATGAGATGGATAGATAATAAAATGGAAACAATGAAGAGGAACAGACTTTGGGAGGTAGTGGAAGCTAGAAAGCCCTGACTTGTTATGGTCCATGGGGTCATGAAAAGTCAAACAGAACAAAATGACTAAATAACAACAAGCAAAATATCCTCTGCTAAAAGGCTATTAGAATTCTTCATTATTTGAAATTATAGCACAAATTCACTGTATCACAGACATAGAGATGGAGGTGACTTTAGAGGTCATTTAATATAACACTTCATTTAATAGATGAGGAATCTGAGATCCAGAGAGATTGAATGACTGGTCCAGAGTCATATGACTAGTAAGCAGAAAGTTTGAACTCGGGTTCTCTGATTCCAGATTCAAAATGCTTTCTACTCTACCACACTCTATCTTTTCCACATTTAAAGAGTTTCAAGGACTGGCCCAGAAATGGATTGTATTTTTTCCTCCACGGATCAGCATAATGTGGAGAGACTTTATCACTTGAACTTAGGTAACTAAGTGATTTTTCAGGCCAAGGCAACTCATTATACTTAAAGACATGAACAAAATCAAGAATCTCTTAAGAGTTCAAAAATAAAGTATTCAGTAGATTTAAAACTAGTGAGATGTTTCTGTACCCCCTGCATTCCCTTTTACTTGAAATTCCTTAGGAGCACAGAACTGTTCCCCAGAGGAACTCTCTAGGTCAGGAGATGACTCACATCTTGGGAGAATGCATCTGTTTTGGGATTGTCCTTTTCCTGGAGCCCTTCTCCACCCCGCCACTAACCAAATTAAATTTGCCCCAGGCACAGTTTCAGTATAAGTAAGATAGCTCTAAGTTATTGCTGTTCATAAACTATGCCTGTAAGATACTACCAATGTCTGATATTCTATTCACTATATAATTTTCCCTTAAAGTTTCTAAGCAATTTTCTTTCACCAGTGTGAGGAAAATTATAAGACAACCCTCTGAAAAATATAAATTAAGAAACTAATATAATAAAACCTCATCAACTTGACATTTCAGATAATTTGATTTGGGAGGGGCAGCAGTTTAATGAATTTAACAATATTATTAAGGAATGCTGGACTAAAAGATTAGAGTCTACTTTTTGTTTATATAAATAAATGTGTAAATTATAATTCTTTGCCTATTCATTAAAACAGTTTTTTTCTTTCTTTCTTTTTTATTAAAGATTTTATTTATTTTGAGTTTTACAATTTTTCCCCTAATCTTACTTCTCTCCCCCTACCCCCCACAGAAGGCAATTTGCCAGTCTTTACATTGTTTCCATTAAAGCAGTTCTGATAGAACTATTCATCAATACTTTCTTTGTTAACTAGAACAAGTATAAATTTCTTATGTAGTCTTAGAAGTGAACAAATAACATTTTTTAAAAATTATTTAAGGCAATGGGGTAAAGTGATTTGCCTAAGGTCACACAGTCAGGCAATTATTAATGTTTGAGTTGGATTTGAACTCAGATCCTTCTGACTCCAGGGCCTGTGCCCTATCCACTGCGCCATCTAGCTGCCCCAAATAACACTTTTTAAAAAAAAAATTCTGTATAGGGGCAGCTAGGTGGCATAGTGGATAAGGCATCGGCCCTGGAGTCAGGAGTACCTGGGTTCAAATCCAGTCTCAGACACTTAATAATGACCTAGCTGTGTGGCCTTGGGCAAGCCACTTAACCCCGTTTGCCTTGCAAAAAACCCCTAAAAAACAAAGACAAAAACAAAAAAATTCTGTATAATGCAGAATATTTACTGTCAAGTTTTTCCCCCCTCAATTATAAATTTTACAAGTTAAATAAAAATAGTAAAATTCTTTGGGAAGATTACTAAATGAATTGTAGAATTCAGTTGAATTCAACAAATCTTTATTAAGACCTACTAGGAGCAATAGCCTGTACTAAGAATATAGAGAAGCTGCAAGAGAAAGTAACTGCTCTTAAGAAGCATACAAAATACACTAATAATTATAATACAAATTATACTGTGATAAGAGCACAGGATATTACAGAGTAGTATGAGAGATCCAAGAAAGATGAGGTCTCCATTAAATAGTACCATCAAGAAAGTCATAAGGAAGAGGGCCTTGAAGGAAGGAAAGGATTTCAACAGACAAAGGTGGAGGAAAATATCATTCTAGAGATATAGGAAGTCTATGTAGAAGTAAGTAGGAAGAAAAGAATAGAATGTGATTGGGGAGCATAGTATATGTTCAGGGGAGTAGCATGTGATGAAATTATAGATAGTAATCTATAGTCAAGGCCCAGTGTGAAGGGTTAAAATCTTTGTATTTCTTTACTAAGCAGGAAGTTTTTGAGCAAGGAAGTGGCATACATGGTCAATAGGGATATTGCAGTAATATATAGATAGATTAGATAGGCAATAATATATAGATAGATTAGAGAGGAGAAAGGTAGGAACCAGGATGACTAGTAAGAACTAAAAATGAGAGGTAATGATGACCTGAGTACAAGTAGCGCAATGAAATTGGAAAGTAGAAATTAAGATGTAGTAATAATATAGAGGTAGAATAGACATTACTGGGCAATAAATTGATTCTTTCTCACAATGACTGCCCATATCCAAGGGAGATAAGGTTATTTCATGGAGAATATAAAAAGAAAAGAAAAGAGCACTAAGGTTTTGAGAGACTTTCACATTTAGAGAAAAGTCGTTTGTCCTCCATTTTGAAGAAGACCAATGACATCAAGGGATGAAGCCTTGACTTAATCATGAAATGGTTTTAAATGAGGCAGAGACAGAGTTGCACAAAGCTGTCAGCCTCATTCTTTCTTCTAGAGTCATTGAAGTCCAATGGTAAGACAAAACTTCTGACTGGCAATGGCCTGGGATGCACTGGATAAGCTTGGTGTCCAAACTGTAGGAACTCCACAGTGTCTGCATCAGCTGTCTTTATGGCCATTGGAACAAATTGTCCTTGTCTATTCTTTCCTCCAGGGGAAGGAAGTCTTGGGGGCAGACATTTCCCTAACTCAGTGATGAGTTTGAGGCCTGTCAGTTACTTTCAATCTGGTTTTAATCTTCTGCTGAGAAGGTTTTATCAGGATGTAGCTACTGCACATAATATACCTTCTTGGAGCCACAGGTGAGAGGTGGGTGAGAGGTAGACATCAAAGGGAGACAAGCAGTCCAGACAGGGCTCAACAAGCCTTCATACCAGAGGGGTACTCCTTTAGGAACAAGAAGGAAAATTGTAAGTGATAGAGAAAGAGAGCACTTGTATTGGTAGAGGGAATTTTCATATCAAGGAGTTCCTTAAGTCTAGCTCTGATTCCTTTTCTATTACATAATAGCATATATTCTTATTTTCACAACTTATGTTAATTTTAATCTTACATTAGACAAAATTTCTTAAGCAAATTGAATAGTACATGTCAACAGATATTTAATAATAATAGCTATTATTTATATAATGTTTCAAGGTTTGCAAAGCACTTTTTTATTTGGTCTCATAAGAACCTTTTGAGGCTTGTTGTTATTAGTATTATTAGCCCCACTTTACGGATAAGAAAACTGAGGCTTGGAATGAATAACTGACAGGTCCAAAGTCATATAACTAGAACATCTGAGTAACAAGATTTAAAGCTAACTTCCTCACTTCAAGACCAGCACTCTATCTAAAATGTCAGAGTGTTTTATGAACTAAGCAGGGATTTTATAGAAAACAGAATGAGATTCAAAGTATATAAATCAGACACATGTCTTTTGACTTCCAGAGTCTTAGTTTACATGGAGAACTAAGGCATTGATGTTTTATTGATGGTTTTTGTTTTTATAACACACTCATTTCTAGAAATACATAGTCCTCTTTCAGACCCTCTCTTCCAATTCTACTCACCCTGAACTCATCCATTATAATCTAAAAAAAAGTAAAGCCAGTGTCTGTATCTGACCCTATTCTTTCCAAGCAGATCTCTGTCTCTCTGGCATTAGCAGGGAGGTATATTTCATTGTCTGCCTTTCAGGACCATTTTTGGGTTTTCAGTTATTCAGAATTCATTATTTTATTGTGTATTAGGCAATTTAAAATTCAGGCAATCCTCACAGGTGACTCTCTTCCATTTATACTTTTGGTACCAATAGCATTTTATGTAGCATACACATGTTACCTTACCAATCGGGAGGAAAAACATACTATAAGAAACAAACCTCAGACAAAAAACAAAACAAAACAAAAAGCAAACAAACCTCAACAAAAAAAAAAAAAAACTTGACCTCTAATGCCTATACTTGTGATAGCCGAGTTTACAATGAGGAAAAGTGGGCAAAAAAAAACTTTAGAGAAATAAACATCCTTGAATCTGTTGCTCAAAAAGTCATCATGTTTTCCCAAAGAGCTCCAAATTTCATAATCCTAATGAAGATGTAACCCCCACTAATGACTCCACAATCTAGGGGTGCAATTCTTGTAGAGTGTTGCCCTGGCAGCTACCTCTTGATTAGGCAGACCCTGACTCCTCAGGAACCAAAGCTCTTGATGAACCAGAAAATTCTCTCTATCCAAATTATTGACACTGTCAAATGGTACAATATCATAAAAGGTTATGGTTTTATCAAAGAAAATGACAATAAAGAAGATGAATTATCATCTGCTTTGCTGCCATACCATAAGGACCACTAACTGGGCCTTTCCAGTTGAGAGCTAGCTGCTTGAAAGAAAGTTAATTTTCTCTTTCAATTAGCATGATACTTTACATGTTGTTAGCACTTAATAAACGCTTGTTCATTCCTTTATTCCAATGAAATAGAATTTATTAAAAGGAGAGAATTGCAAAGAAAATAAGAATTTTATATGCTTTATTCCATTATATAATATAAAAAAATCAGAACAGTTGCTTTTTTTTGTTTTGTTTTTATATTTTAAACTTTATTCAATTTTGTATGTAGCAATTTTAAGTATTATATATAAGATACTGCTCTAGACATTTTATAGAAAAGAGGAAGTTTTTTTTACTTTAAAGAAAAAGAAAAAAAGAAACCAACACATACAAATCCAATTGTCAGTAAGAAGCGAAAATCCTCACCCAAATGGGGACCAATACAAATTTCAAAATGATGGTCCATTTAACATACAAACTATTCCTCAAACTCTAATCTAGCAAATATGACTACATTATTTGAATGCAGCTAAGTAAAAAAATTCCAAAAACTACATTTTAAAAAAGTCTCAGAACAGTTGCTTTTGATGTCTAAAGAAAATTTATAAATGTACTAGCCAGCTTTCTTCCTCTACACTCTTACTTTAGTGATGTGGCACTCATATTATGGAAATGACCTTTGAGTCTCCAGTGTTGTAACAGCATAATGCAGGAAGTTGACTATAGGTCTGGATGGCAATCTGAAGTGACTGTTAACACATGAATGTATTTTTAAAATACCTTGACCAGCTAGAACATTAGACTGAATATAATAAGATGAAATTTAAGAATAAATGTAGAACCTTGCACATGAGTCCAAAGAATCAGCTTCACAAGTATAGTAAGGGGGAGGCATGAGCAGTTCATCTGAAAAGACTTTTAATGAACTGAAAAAACTCAATATGAATTAATACTGCTATATAGCAAACAAAAAAAGGTTAATGTGGCCTTAGCTGTCATTAAGAAAGAGGTTGCTCTGGCAGGTATGAGCAAGCTGACAAGAGTGTGAACATAGTGATGGACTGCATGTAAAAGAATGGTCTAGTTCATTTTGGAATTACCCCTCCTCAGAGGGTTAGTTGCCTGGTGTTGAACATTTTGGATCACAGCAATTCAAAAAAGCAGTCAGATAAGGCATGAGAGCTTGCCACCTGGTTTTTGGATGGAATATATATACAAATGAAACCTTGAATGTTCTAAAGTACAAAATTTTATACTATACAATAAATAGGTATATAATTTTATTTACTTTAGTTTCTTCATCTTTAAAATATGATAATAATAGGACCTACCTCCAAGGGTTGTGAGAATCAAATAAGAAAATAATTATAAAGCACTTAACACTGTGTCTGACACATAATTATTATTAATTAAGTTAACAATATCATGTTGATTCTGGGAAATAGCACAACCTTCAGTTAAGCATATAACTTATATACTGGAATATTATTTCAGTGGAGAAATCCATTTTCAAAGACTATCAGAGATGAAAGGGATCACAGAGTTAATAATAACCTTTTCACTGCTAAATCTTATTACTTTTACTAAGTCCTTTTTTTGTCTTGATTTCTCTGCTGTTTTTGATACAGTCATCCAACCCTTATTTCTGGATAATTTCTCTACTCATGATTTCTATGACATTTCTTTCTCTTGGTTTTCCTCAAACCTCTTTGTTCCCTCTTGATCTCTTCTGAATCAACTTTCTTTGTTCTCTGAGTGTGGGCATCACCTCTAGGTTCTGTTCCTTATCTGCCTTCTCCCTTTT
Source organism: Macrotis lagotis (assembly GCF_037893015.1). Lineage (NCBI taxonomy): Eukaryota > Metazoa > Chordata > Mammalia > Peramelemorphia > Peramelidae > Macrotis > Macrotis lagotis. Next base: position 157,378,510 of record NC_133664.1, on the reverse strand, counting down.
GTCTGCTCCCATGTCTGCACTACAAAGATGACTGCTATTTAGGGCTATTATCTCTCCTGTTGTCCTGTCTTGCATTGCCACTTGCATTCTGAACATTTCTAACTGAATATCCTGGAAGCACCTCAACTTTAACATGTTCAAAATGAAATGTCCCTAAAGCCTTTCCCAACCTCCAGACCTACCTGTTTCTGAAGAGTGCACCACCTGGGTTTGTAACACTAGAATCATTTCTTCCTTCGCCTTCCCTCTCCCTACCATTCCAATTCTTACTGATTCCACCTTCTACATTTCTCACATTCACCCTCTTTTTTCTATGCAAGTGATCATCATTCCATATCAGATGCTCATTACCACTCATCTGAATTATTGAACTAGATGATCATTCACATAGTTGTCAAAAGGGTATTTCTAAAGATAGGTGTGACCATGGTTCACTGACTTTTGTGACTTTTTATGACTTCTAGCATAAGACACAAATTACTCTGGCCAGCATTTAAATCCTTTCAAAATCTGCTTTTGGTAACCTTTCCAGCTTTAGGTTGCATTACTACTCTTCATGTACTCTACATTCTAGCCAAACTGGTCTACTTAGCTAGTCTTCCTTACCTCTTATCTGTTGAACTTTTGAACCCATGTATAGACCTTTTCATTTATCCCTATTTGATATATATTTAATTCAAATGTATATTATATTTCAAAAACCATTCTAGCTGTTAAGATGCTTTTAGATATTTTTAAAATGTTAGATATTCTTTCCAGTTTTGTGATTCTGAAGATTTGTTAACTATACTATCTTTTTTGTTGTTGTTGTTGTTGTTTGTTTGGAGCAGTGGGGTTAAGTGACTCACCCAAGGTCACACAACTAGTAAGTATCAAGTATCTGAGGTCACATTTGAACTTGGGTCCTCTTGACTTCAGGGCTACCTAACTTCCCCAACAATGCCATCTATATATTTCCCAAAATAATCCATAAAAAAATTGAGCAATGCTCTGATTCCTGAGCCATTCTGTGTAAGGCATCTCTTCAAGTTGTCATTGAACTATTAGTGATTACTCTTTGAGAGAAATGATTATTAATATCCAATTATTTGAGAAGATCCAGAGTTCCCTCTTTTCTAAAGTCCTTATTCAAAAACTCATTCTCTGAAGGACAGGACTGATTAAAGCAAATAGGATTAACATTCTTCTCAGTGGAGGTATTGCTAACCCCACCAAATTTTACAAGGAATTTCATCTGAGATAAAACTCATTGTCTTCTTCTCAGGCTTGGTTGGCGGATACAGATTGGCTAGGGGTAAATGACCTTATATCCCTCATTAGAACAGGTCCATTTTTTTTTGTTTGTTTGTTTTTTAGTTTTAGCTAGGCAATGGGGTTAAGTGACTTGCCCAAGGCCACATGGCTAGGCAATTATTAAATGTCTGAGGCCAGATTTGAACTCAGGTACTCCTGACTCCTGGATTGCTGTCTCCCATTTATTATTAATCTGAGTTGATTTTTCTGTCATCCTTAGGAATACCTACTCTTCCAAGGGCATATAAACTATGAGCCTATTTCCATGAGTGGTCTTTGCCATTCCAGAGTCACTGACCCTTTTGGTAATAAAATGTTAGCATTATTAATAAATTGGTTAATAACCCAGAAACTGTCTCTCAAATATTTTAAACATTGTATCTTTCAGCTGAGTTATTCAGTTAGTGGCTAATTTCACCTAACTGTCCTATCATCAAAAGCAAGGGTTCTTGACTTTGGGACTGTGAACTTTAATATGTAGATATAGATATAGATAGAGATAGAGATAGATTAGATAGAGATATAGATTAGATAGAGATATAGAGATAGAGAGATAGAGATAGAGATATATATGATTATATTTCACTATAATTGGTTTCCTCTGTAATGCTAATTATTTTATGCATTTAAAAACATTATCCTGAAAATAAAATCATAGACTCCACCAGATTGCCAAAGGGATCCATGATCCAAAAAAGCTAAAGAACTATTGACAGATTATTTAAAACCATACATATTTATTTTATTCACAAGGATAGAATGAGATACTTTGTCAAATGGTTTGCTGAAATCTATCTATATGTTATGGAATTTCCTTGTTCTATAAACTGAAATAAACTTTCATAAAGGAAAAAGATTAATAAGGCATGATGCTATTTTTGATCAAGTCAAGCTGGCTTTTAATAGTCCTTACTTCATTTTCAAAAGCCTACAAACTATCCTTTTAAAAAAGTGTCATTGGGGTGGCTAGGTGGTGAAGTGAATAGAGCACCGGCCTTGGAGTCAGGAGTACCTGGGTTCAAATCCTACCTCAGACACTTAATAATTGCCTAGCCGTGTGGCCTTGGGCAAGCCACTTAACCCCAGTGCCTTGATAAATCTAAAAAAATAAAAAATAAAAAAAGTGTCATGGGGGCAGAGCCAAGATGGAGGCATGAAGGCAGCATTTCCCAGAAACTCCTTACCCAAAATACTCCAAAAGCCATCAAATTATGACTCTAGTCAAAATTTAGAGGGGCAGAACCCATAGAAAGACTGAGTGATACATTTTCCCAGTCCAAGATTACTTAGAAGTTCTGTGGGAAAGGTGTGTTTCCAGCCCAGGGATCACCAGGAACAGCATGAGGAGGTGGTGAGATACCTCTGCTATACCAGAATGAGAGTGGAGTGAGGAGTACTGGCCACAGAACCTGCAGTGAGAATCAGGGGAAACCAGCCTGCACCTCCAGAGAACATCCACAGATGGTAAGGGGTTCAGGGGAGACTGCAGAAATCTCTCTGTTCTCCCTGGGGCAGGACTCTACTGTTTGCCCACACTCAGATACAGTTTGCAGTTTAGCCTTCCATACTAAGATAGCAGGGATCCTCCTCACAGGTCCAGGGCAGAAAGGAATACCTGTGGTCATCTACATATCAAAGCACAGGCTAGAGAGCATAAGACCTTGAAGGAATAAAGCTACCAGTGGGGTGTCCCCAAAAAAACCCCAAAGCCTTTAGAAGTGCTGTAAATTAGTCTTGGGCTGAGGAAATGAGTAAACAACAGAAAGAAGAATCTGATCATAGAAAATTACTTTAGTCTCATGGAAGATCAAAACACATACTCAGATGATGACAAAATCGAAGCTTCTGTATCCAAAACCTCCAAGAGAAATAGAAAATGGGCTCAGACTATGCATGAGCTCAAAAAAAAGACATTGAAAAGCAATTAAGGTTGCGATACACTTACCATAAAGAATGTGATCCACCCGTGACAGAGTTGTTGGCGTTGGAACAAAAACTGAAGCACATTTTTTATTATTATTATTTGGGGGGAGGGTGCAGGGCAAATGGGGCTGGGTGGCCTGCCTGGGGCTGCATAGCAGGGTGATCTTTGGGTGTCTGAGGCCGGATTTGGACCCAGGTGCTCCTGGCTCAAGGACCAATGCTCTGTCCGCCACCCAGCCACCCCTACTGTTATTACTATTTTATTTTATTTTGGGTCTTTTTTTTTTTCTTCTTTTTGGTTTTTTGCAGGGCAGTGGGGGATCGGGTGGCTTGCATGTCACATGGCTGGGTGATTGTTGGGTCTACGGGGCTGGATGTGGGCTCAGGTGCTCGTGGCTCCAGGGCTGGTGCTTCATCCATTGCGCCACCTGGCCATACCTACAATTATTACTATTTTTTTTATTTGAATTTTTTTCTCTCCCCTTTACTTTATTGCTCAAGCAAGTCTATATTCATGGGGGGAAGGGGTATTTCATTTACTCTTAAACAAGAATATTTTATTAATGTAAAAAAATTTGTACAAAATGAGAATAAAAAATAAAATTAAAAAAAAGAACTAAAAAAAAAGAAAAGTAATTAAGGAAGGAGGAGGAAAAATTAGGAGGAGAAATGAGAGTGATGCAGAAAAATCATGAAAACCAAATCAGTGGCTTGGTGAAATAAATACAAAAAAAAAATGAAGAAAATAATATGTTAAAAACCAATTTAGGCCAAATGGAAAAAACACCACAAAAGGCAAATGAGGAGAAGACTGCCTTAAAAAGCAGAATTGGCTAGCTAGAAAAAGAGATAAAAAAGCTCTCTGAAGAAAATAACTCCTTCAAATGCAGAATGGAACTTAGAGAAACTGATGACTGCAAGAAATCAGGAAGAAATAAAACTCTTTCAAAAAAGCCAAAAATTAGAAAAAAATGTGAAATATCTCATTGGAAAAACAACCAACCTTGAAAACAGATCCAGAAGAAATAATTTAAAAATTATTGGGCTACCTGAAAGTTATGACCAGGAAAAGAGCCTAGACTTCATTTTTCAAGAAATAATACAGCAAAATTGTCCTGAGATTCTAGAAGCAGAGGATAAAATAGAAATTGAGGGAATTCACCAGTCACTTCTTGAAGGAGATCCCAAAAGAAAAACTTCCAGGAATATTACAGCCAAATTCCCAAACTCCCAAGTCAAAGATAAAATACTAAAAGCTGCCAGAAACAAACAATTCAACTACTGTGGCTCCATAGTAAGTATTACACAGGATCTGGCAGCATCTACATTAAGGGCTCCTAGTGATTGGAATATGATATTCCAGAAGGCAAAGGATCTTGGTTTACAACCGAGAATCAACTATCCAGCAAAAGTGAACATCCTTTTTCAGGGAAAAAAGATGGACTTTCAATGAAACAGGGGACTTTCACACTTTCCTATTGAAACAACCAGAGCTGAACAGAAAGTTTGATCTCCAAGTACAGGACTCTGGTGAATCATAGAGGGTGTGGATGAGAAGGACTAACTATGAGGAACTTAATGATATGGAACTTTTTGTATTCCTGCATGGGAAGAAGATACTGATAACTCAAATGAACTTTCCCATTTGTAAGACCTGTTAGAAGGAGAATGTATAGACAGGACACAGGAAGGAGTGCAATATAATGGTATAATATAGTAAAAAGATGGAGTCATTGGGTGATAAAGGGAAGTATTGGGAGGAAGAGAAAGGAGAGAAGAAGGAGCTAAGATGTTTCACATAAGAGTGAAGAAAAAAGCTTTTTCAATGGAGTGGAATGTGGGGAGACAAGGGGGGAATTAGTGAGCCTTCATTCTCATCAGAAATGGCTCAGAGAGGAAATAACATACACACTTAATAGGGTATAGAAATCTATCTTACCCTAGAGAAAAATGAGAGGAAAGGGATGGGATAAGGAGGAATGGGGGGGGGGGAGGGAAGGGGGGGAATAGGTGATAGAAGAGAGGGAAGATTGTGGGAGAGGGCACTCATATACAACAGACATTTGGACAGGGCCAGGATGAAAAGAGAGAGAGAGAGAGAAAAGAATAAATGAGAGTGGAGAGGAATAGAGTGGAGGGAAATACAGCTAGTAATAGCAACTGTGGGAAAAATATTGAAGCAACTTCTCTGGTGGACTTATGATAAAGAAGGTAACTCACCCCAGAGACAGAGCCATTGGAATCTGAACATAGACTGAAGCACATTTTTTTTCTCTTTCTCACTATTCTTGAGGTTTTTCATTTTCTTGGGGGGGAGGTTATGTTTACTCTTACAACAAACTTATTGTAATAATATGAAATAAATGAAAAAAATAAAAATAAAGTGTCATAGAATTTTTTAGGGATAGACATGAAATTCAGTGACCTATAGTTGCAGATACCATTCTAATTTGGACAAAATTTGCCCTTATTTAATTCTGTGATACCTTTTCCATTTTCCCCATCTTTCAAAAATTATCAACAGCTGTTCATATCTGCCTATTCTCTCAGTGCTTTAGAGTATAAATTGTTGAACTTGCTAATGTCAGACCAGGACTCTGATCATCTTCCCAATTATTTTTCAGTTTCAACTTTTCAATTTATCCATTTTTGTACTATCCTTTTTAAGCCCAAGATCATTCTCCATGAAAGAGAAAAACAGAAGCAAATTTTTTCCATTCAGTTTGAATGAATGTTCATTAAGTATTTATTTTTGCCAAACATGCTAGGTACTAAGGATATACAAACCAAAATGAAAGCTATTTTGTTTAGAAAAAAAAAAAACCAAATCATTTGCTCTTTTTATTCATCCATTTTCTTTGTTCCATTTGCCCCAAGCTCAGAGTTCTTGGGATGTCCCCAAGACAGAAGATACATTATATTTTAAACTGTGATCTAAATTCAATTTTTATGTAGCATCTATTTAATCCCTTGTTTACTTCCCCAAACCCATTTACTCTTCTGTAACCACTATTTTCAATCAGTAGTCAATAGAAAACAGAAACAAAAAAGCATCTGTGAAAGTGTACATTAAAGTCTACAGTTTTCTGCCTAAATCTTCATAATCCTAAATGTTACTTTTCAGATTCCTTCCAATGACTTTATTTGTTTCAATGTGAATCATTAGGAGTGGTTAGCAGTCATCAGCCATGACAAATCCATGATGGAAGATTCTTAATCACATCCCACACACTACAAGAATACACCAGGTCTAATGTTTATATCAGGTCAACAAATAGTCACCTCAGTATCCCTTAGTAGAGGAATCATCAACCACTATTACTCATTTCTTCTTCCTGACTTTTACTGGATGACATCTCACTTAGTGGTACCTGTGAAACCACATCATAATTCCTTAGAACACAAGAAGCTGCTTCCTCTTGAGATGATCTATCTCTCCCTTCTTTATGAAAAGAAATTTATACTTAATATTTAATGATCAATATTCAACAAACATTTACTAGGCACCTACTATGTGTCAGATACTCTGGAGATATAAATATAAAAATATGAATAATATAATTTAAATATAAAAAAGTCAATCAGGGGCGACTAGGTGGCATAGTGGATAAAGCACCGGTCTTGGAGTCAGGAGTACCTGGGTTCAAATCTGGTCTCAGACACTTAATAATTACCTAGCTGTGTGGCCTTGGGCAAGCCACTTAACCCCATTTGCCTTGCAAAAATCTAAAAGAAAAAAAAGTCAATCCTTCTAGGAGTTTACAATTTATTTACAATATTCAATTTATTTACAATATTTACAATATACAATTTATTTACAATATTCAAAAGAAAGTTGAAGAGCAAGATACTAAACCAGAAGCATCCTGGAGAAATCAAAGAAGTCCAAAATGAATATAGCAGAGTGGAAAATGAGGAAGTGTCTGAAAAAAATTAGCTCTAAAAATTCAGTTTCCTTCTTTTGATTCTGTCTCATAGCCTTCTATTATTCAATCTCTATTTTTTCATATCTCTTTTCTTCTTATTTTTTCTCCTTGATGCATTTCCTCCATGTTTTAAAAGGAGTATTTTTGTACTTCCTAATAACCTGAAGAGTAAAGAGTTATTATTCTAGCTCTTTCAATTTCTCTTCCAGGATGGAGGACCAACTGGTTCTTTGTGGTTATGTAGATATTTTTTGTTACTGGCAGGAACATAGTCTCAATATCTGAATTTAGTTCTCTTTAATCTTCTTCGTGCTTCAAGACATTTTCTCTGGTTTCATAACCTTCTTAGATAACTATTCAAATTTTGTCCTCTCTGTTCACTGCCTTTGAGAATCAGTAGTAAAAAAGAGATTATGAGTTAGGTTTAATATATTATAGAGAGATTTTTGCCTTTTGACATAGGACTCTGTTAGTTGCTTAGTTATTTTTAATTGCTAAATTTATATGTTCCTGTCTCAATGAAAATAAGTTTACTGCAAGCAGAAATAAAATTTTCAAATTAGATTGAATTACTCACTTAATTACTACAGAGTTCCATAAATTTTGTTTTACTTTGGTCATCTTACTATCTAAAGAATATTTTGGAATTTCTCTCTGATATTCATCTTTAAATCAGTCTGCTGATTTAAAGATTATAGGATTATATGATTAGAATTTTAGACCTGGAAGGGACCTCACAGGTCATTTAATCTAATCCCTCTTTTTTTTTTTTAAATTAAAGGTAATAGTCTTTGGTCTTTGTTCAAACTCCACAATTTTTTATACATTACTAAAATATTCTTGTTTAAGAGTAAACATAATATCTCCTCCCCATCAAAAATATAGAACCTCATGAGAAATAACGTAAAAGAAAGAGAAAAAAAATGTGCTTCAGTTTGTATTCTGATGCCATCAGCATTATCTCTCATTCTTTATCATAATGCCATCACAGAAGTTACTTCCATATTTTTCCACAGTTGCTGTTGCTGATTGCAATTCCCTCCATCCATTCTTCCCCACTACCATATATTACATTTTCTCTCTCCTTTCAATCTGTCCCTCTTCTAAAATGTGCTGTAGGGTAGCTGAGTGGCACAGAGGACAGAGCACTGGCCCTGGGGCTAAGAGGCCCCCAAGCACATATACCACCCCAGAGACCCAGCAAGCACCTGGCTCTATGGTCCCAGACAGGCTACCCAATCCCAGCACCTTGAAAAAGGGAAAAAAGATAATGTGTTATATCTAACTATTCTCTCCTATGATCTACCCTCTTCTCCATCACCCACATCCCCCCCCTTCCCCCATCCCCTTTTTCTCCTTTTTACTCTAGATGTCTATACCTTATTGAGTGCATTTCCACTCTGAGCCATTTCTGATGAGAGTGAAGGTTCCCTCATTCCCCCTCACCTTCCCCCTCTTTCATATCATTGCAAAAGCTCATTGCAAAAAAAAAATATCTTTTATATGAAGTATCTTAACCTATTCCACCTCTCCTTTCTCTTACTCCCAGTACATTTCCCTTTTTAGCCATTGACTCCATTTTTACAATATATTATATCTTCAAGGGGTGGCTAGGTGACGTAGTGGATAAAACACCGGCCCTGGAGTCAGGAGTACCTGGGTTCAAATCCAGTCTCAGACACTTAATAATTACCTAGCTGTGTGTCCTTGGGCAAGCCACTTAACCCCATTTGCCTTGCAAGGAAAAAAATGTAAAAAAAATATATATTATATCTTCAAATTCAGCTTTCTCCTGTGCTTCATCTATAAAAGCTCCTTCTACCTGCTCTATTAAATGAGAAGGTTCATATGAATATTATCAGTATCATTTTTCTGTGCAGGAATACATGCAGTTCATCATCATTAAGTCCCTCATATTTTACCCTTCTTCTTCACTCTCATTGCTCCACCTGAGTCTTTCATTTGAAGGTCAAACTTTCTGTTCAGCTCTGGTCATTTCAACAGGAACATTTGAAATCCCTCTGTGTCATTGAAAATCCATCTTTTCCCCTGGAAGAGGATGTTCAGTTTTGCTGAATAGTAGATTCTTGGTTGCATTCTGAAATATTATATTCCAAGCCCTATGAGCCCTTAATGTAGTTGCTGCTAAGTCCTGTGTGATCCTTCACTGCAGCTCCACAGTATTTGAATTGTGCCCTTCTGGCTACTTGTAATATTTTCTCTTTGACTTTCTTTTCTTTGACTTTGATTTCTGGAACTTGGCTATAATATTCCTGGGGGTTGGTTTTTTTTTTTGGATCTCTTTCCAGGGGAGATTGGTGGATTCTCTCAATTTCTATTTCGCCCTCTGCTTCTAGGGCAATTTTCCTGTAGGAATTCTTTAAAAATGAAATCAAAGCTCTTTTCCTGATCATGACTTTCAGGTTATCCCAATAATTTTTAAATTATCTTTCCTGAATCTGTTTTCCAGATCAGTTGTTTTTTTCAATGAGGTGTTTCACATTTTCTTCTAATTTTTTATTCTTTTGGTATTGAAGTATTATGTCTTGATTTCTTGTAGTCATCAGTGTCCTTTAGCTCCATTTTACATCTGAAGGATTTGTTTTCCTCAGAGAGCTTTCTTATCTCCTTTTCCATCTGACTAATTCTACTTTTTAAAGCATTCTTCTCCTCAATAACTTTTTGAAGTGTTTAATCCATTTGGCTTATGCTGGTTTTTAACATGCTATTTTCTTCAGCATTTTTTTTTGGATCTCCTTTACTAAGCTGCTGAATTCTTTTTCATGTTTTTCCTGCATTTCTCTCATTTCTTTTCCCATTTTTCTTCTATCTCCCTTACTTGAATTTCAAAATCTTTTTTGAGCTCTATCATAGCCTGAGCCCAACTTCCATTTTTCTTGGAATCTTTAGATGCAGAAGCTTGTTCTTCCTCATCTTCAGATTGAGTATTTTGATCCTTCTTGGGATCATAGACAAAGTATTTCTCAATGGTTCAGCTCCTTTTTTTTTCTCTGTTTATTCATTTACGCACCCTGTGCCTGGTTTGGGGGTACTTCCTGAGCTTTTGAGTATTATTGGCCCCCCCCCCCCCCCCCCCCCCGCCCCAAGGACCTCAGTGTGTGAGGCTCTGACTGCTCTCTTGGTCTGTGAATGACCAAAAGCACATCCTTCTGCCATGGGAATGGGGGGGGGGGCCCTGTTTTAGGAGGAAGCTTAGACTGTGATTAGGATCTGAATGTTGTCAGAGCTCCAGAGTCCTGTCCCAGGGATAGAGGACAGACCTTGGAAGTCTCCCTCCACTCTCCTACCTTCAATGGACTGAGCACTCAGGGTGTAGTTGCCTGGAGGCTCCTGCCTGCTGGCTCCTGCTTCTGTTTCCTGGATCTGGGCTACCTTGGCTGCTTCAAGTGCAGCAAAAGCCCTGAGGTCCTGGGCTTCTTGCTTGCTCTGGCAGAGGTCTCCCAGCTGATCCTCCAAGTTGTGTCTGGTGCTCCCTGGGAGCCGTGGCTCCCAGGCACCCTGGGGCTGTTCCTGGGAGGCTGAAGTTTCTTCACTCTGGAGGGGCTGCCCCTCTAACCCCATGGAACAGAGTTTTTCCACTCTTTTCCAGGTTACCTTGAACTGGAGAATTGCCTAACTGGATCTTTCAGTGCATTCTGTCTCTCAAAAATTCGGTTAGAGTTATAATTTTAAGATTTTTGAAATATTTTGGAGAGAGCACTTAGGACAGGCTCTTCTGCCACCATCTTGCCTCCACTCTAATCCTTCTTTTAAGAGAAATTGAAACCTAGAGACATTCAGCAACTTGCTTACTTTCAGATGGGTAGCAAGTGGTAGAATGAGGATTCATAATATAGTATTGCAAAGACAGGTGTAAATTTGGATTGTACTCCGGTTTCATGACTCTAATTTATAATTTCTATACTCTACCCCAACTGTGCCACCTTCTATTCTACAAGCACATTTGATAGCACAATTTTCTCCTTTGCCAAGGGAATCTTCCACTATGTCACCCAAGTTAATCCTGCCTCTTGAAATATCTATTCTTGAAAATCTGACTCAAATGCCAAGTTCTTTAGGAAATCTCACCATAGACATTGATTGGCTCTGTGACCCTAGGCAAGACACTGAAACTGTCTGCCACACTTTTCTCATTTGTAAAATGGGCATAATAATAACACCTACCTTCCAGAGTTGTGAGGATCAAATGAGATAATATATATAAAATACTTTTTAAATCCTAATGTAATCTTTCTGTTCAGAATTCCCATAACACTTAATTTATACCTCTTTCATGAATTCATTCAGTTCCATTTTGAATGATAGTTATTTTTGTTCATATCTCATCTTCCTTAGTAAATATTAAACTCCCTGAAAGCAGAGGCTTTGTCTTATTTACTTTTATATGTATTGCCAGAGCTAAGCCCTAAGAAGCATTTTAATAAATGCTTCTTCATTCAGTCTTTCAAATCTCCCTCATGGCTTTAGGACAAGGCTTTGCATAAGTAGGTACTAATCTGTTGAATGAATGAACTATTTCATGGATTTTCTTTTCCTTGGGATGCTGCCTAATAACTTTCCCTTTTAATAATGAAGCAGAACAAGAGTTGATACCATAGAAAAGACCAGAGTGTAATTTGCCTGCTGTTACTTACCTCCAGGATTCACTAATCAAATGTTTCTTCCACCTCCACACCATTTTAGTTTTAAATGTTACAAAATATAGGGTATCCCAAAAGTCTTAGCATAATGATTAACACTGCACTAAGATTTTTGAAATACCTGGTATAGGGTGTTATAGAATATTAGATGGACTAGAAAAGTAAATGGACATAATTCTGATAAGGGTATGAAAAAATTACCATATTTTGGGTTGAAATAAACTAATTTAAGTAAAAATTATTACTATTTCATTCTTTGTATTGTTATTCAATATTAAGCCTCTAATAAAACTATTTTTTAAAAAGAGGTGATAGAACCATCCAATGCTAAAATCTTACTGGGAGCTACTTCCCCTAGAACAGGGATTCTTAACCTGGAGTTCCTGAACTTAAAAATGTTTAATAATTAAATTTCATTATAATTTATTTCCTTTGTAATCTGATGTCTTTTATTTTATGCATTTAGAAACATCATTCTGAGGTGTTTATAGGCTTCACCAGATTGCCAAAGGGAAATCCGGTGTCTCAGACACTTAATAATTACCTAGCTGTGTGGCCTTGAGCAAGCCACTTAACCCCATTTGCCTTGCAAAAACCTAAAAAACAAAAAAAACCAAATTGCTAAAGGGATCAAAAATACAAAAAAATGTTTTAGGACTTTCCTGGAATTTCTCCCTGCTATTCATTTTTTTTTAGTTTTTTTTTCAAGGCAATGGGGCTAAGTGGCTTGCCCAAGGCCACACAGCTAGGCAATTAAGTGTCTGAGACTGGATTTGAACCCAGGTACTCCTGACTCCAAAGCCGGTGCTCTATTCACTGCGCCACCTAGCTGCCCCTTGCTATTCACTTTTAACGCTTCTTTCAACCATTTTATCCTATTGATTCTTCTCTAATTTGCTCAGAAATGGATAAGCCTTCTTCCTCTTCAGCATTTTTACTATCTTCAGATTTTTGTTGATTACTATTATATCCTTTCACCAGTCCCAAGCCAAGTTAAACAATAGTTTTTTAATCATTCCATAGAAACCAATGCACAGATTCAGTTCATATTTCTACTTGGGATTTATTTTTTAAAACTGGAAGCTCATTAAAAAACACAAGCAAATATTTTTTATCGTTTCTTTTTGGTGATGATTGTTCATACATATGCATTCAAATGCCTAAGGACTTAAATAGACTTCTGTTGTGTTATATCCGGCTCATTAAGAAGTGGAAGGAAAAGAACATGAAAGCTGCTTCCAGACTAGGACAACTCCCTTTTGAATCCATAAACAGGAAGTAGAGAAGCAGGATAAAAACACCAACAACTTGCCTCCATTTTCACAGACAGAGTACTAAAAACTACAAACAAACAGGCTGCCAGCCCACTTTGGCTTTGGAAATTTATTTGAGCTTTATGGTTCCAAAGTTTTGTATTTAACATTTCTATGTATGCCTTAAAAAAAAAGTTTGGTATTTACATTCAAATGCAAATCAGCCCAGAACTAAAGGAAATTGGATAAATTATACAAATGCATATGTACATTGTAGAGGTTTTCTAGATTTAAGCAATAGATGTAGTCCTCAAAAATTTCTAGTGCATTTCAAACTTAACAAATTTGTGAAGTAATTTTTTTGGGGGGGAGGGGAGAGAGGTGATGTGAATCATGACCTTTAATTTGTTTTGTTTTCAGTGACTATTTTATTGTAAACATAGAATGGATGAAGTGAATATTGCTCAGGCTATGACAGGCAGGAATTAGATGAGAACTTATGTAGAGCTTCTAATGATTCTAGCTCCTGCTAGAAAAACTTTTTTTTAAAGTTTTTGCAAGGCAAATGGGGTTAAGTGGCTTGCCCAAAAGTGTCTGAGGCCGGATTTGAACGCAGGTACTCCTGACTCCAGGGCTGGTGTTCCATCCACCATACCACCTAGCCACCCCAAAAGTCTTCTTTTTAATAGCAGTATTCTTCCAATGATGCTATATGACTGTGAAATATGGAGAGAATAAATGAAATAAAAGTACTTATTATTTAGAAACACCTATACACTTATTTATTTATTTGCATTCATCCATTCATCCATTTATTTATTTGTTTGTTTGCTTGTTGATTTATTCATTTATTTATCTAGCTAGCTAGCTATTCATTCATTCATTCATTTATTTGTTTATTTATTTTCAACTCCCTGAACATGTATTTTTCAAATGATAAGTGTGATAGCAAAACTTTGGAAGTCATCATATGAATCAGCAACAGGATACTCTTGCAAGAACTATACAAAATTGTAAGCTGATGTCCCATTTGGATTTGAGTAAAAGACAATATTAAAATCAAATCAGATTTTATTTCTCAACCTTCCGTTTGTAATGTCTTAGGGGAAAAAAAAATTGGTGAGGCTTCACATGTGAAACAAATATTTATTAAGAGTCCACTATGTGTCAGGCCTTGAATAAATTCTTTACAAATATTATTTCATTTGATCCTATCAACAGCCCTGTGGTAAGTATTATTCCCATTTTACAATTGAGGATCAGAAAAAGACCTCCATTATGGTGGATGATCTTCTTTGAATATTTTTCCAGAAAGACCTGATTGGCTCGGAGTAAATGTAAATAGCAATTGTTTCTGTTTTGGCCAGAACCTAGAAGAGTCTTCCCCTCCCAGATTGATTTTTATTTTGACCAGGGAAAAGAGGCCATTGTCTCCATTTCTTACCTAACCTTAATCACCAAAGGGGCATTGCCTCAGCAAACTAAGACCTTTTAAAGATCTTAACTTAAAAAGGTCAAGGTCTCCTACTGCAATAGGGTCTCCAATGGACCTGATTTATATATCTTGCCACTGGACCCAAATGGATTTGGAGGAGAAAGTGAAGTTGGTGACTTGACACAACCCTCCCTCACTTAGAACCAATTCACTTGCATGTCATAACACCAACTCCCTGATGTCATAGTTCTCTTTGAAAACAAAGGCTAAACAACGATCCTGGCTCAGAGATCAGCTCCCTCTATTCATTACAACATATGAAAATTTTGTTTCTTTTGAAATTCTTATTTACAGGCAACAATTTTAGAGCAGACTGACTAATAAATTTGGAAACATATTGTGGCCAGGACCTCACAACTTCTGGCATAGACTCCAGAGAAGGAATAGTCTCTAGAATAAGGAGAAGTACTCAATATCTCTATTACAATGTTTTTCATCATTCCCTTGGAGATTTTTGTTTTTGTTTTTTACTGACAGAATTCCAAAGTTTTTATTTTGATTATATTCATAAAGTGATTATATTGATAAAGATTACCTTTGCTACCTTTGCGTAAAGGCAAGAGGTCAAATCAAGGATATAGTCACTATGCCCATTGTGATTCAGTCTCATCACTACCCAAGTCCTTTGCTTTATCCTGTATCATAAGTTATATAGCAGCTTGAAGTTAAGGCCAAGATACAAACTCTAAGGACACATTTAACAAAAGGGAACATAAGCACAGAGACCCAAGGGGAACTACCCAGGCAACTTTACTTCCCAGAGTTGTTTCTCTGAAACTCAGGCCTCACATGATTTTCTTGTTTTATCTGTAGACAACATAGGTAGCTCATCAGTGTAAGAGTCAGATTAGAAATAGTAATGGATTAGGAAAAATCATGAAAGTTAAAATATATGGAGTTGATTTACTTAAAATGAGAAAGCTTTTTTACATGATTAAAATCAATGCAGCTAGAATTAGAATAGAAACCATCAAACAGGAAAGATAAATACACTAAAAGTCTAATATCCAAACTATATAGGGAAATGATGCAAATTTATAAGTCCAAAAACCATTTTCCAATAAATATATTATTAATGGTTTTCAAAAGAAGGATTGGCAGCTATGACCAAGTTAAAATATGCTTCAAATTTTTATCAATTTAAAAAATGTAAATTTAAATAGCTACAAAGTTTTATACAACACTCAGTAAACTGGTAAAAATGATAAAATCAAAACAGCTAGTGTCAGATTATGGGAAAACAAACACATTAATACATTGTTAGTGAGCTATGAATTAATTGGGCTAAAATGGGCTGGGGAAAAATTGGAATTATGTGAGAAAAATAACTAAACTTTTCTCCAGTGATCTCCTTGCTAGGCATAGGTCCCAAGAAGGTCAGTAACAGAATGAAAGATAAATATATGCCATTCACAGCAATATCTTTTATGGGGGTAAAACCAAACAAAGGCAGTGCCTATTAATTGTAGGATGGCTAAGCAATTGATATATTACACATTTAGAAATACGGGATTTTTGGTTATGAGACCAATAAAATGGCAGACTAAGTGCTTCTCTCAGCCCCTAACTCTCAAAAATTCTTCAAAAGAGGAATTGTATACTACTTGTAATTAATAGCTGACTCCATGGGCCAAAAAACAAAAAAACAGAGAGCCAAACAAAATAAAATTCTTAGGAATTACAGCTGGAGGATGCTAATACTTAAAATGGTTTTTCCTATTAACCTTATGTTCCTCTTATGGATGAACAAAATAACCCAAGAGCTTCTGCCAGGAATACATATTGGAACACTTCCTTGCTAGAGAGATTTTGCTAGCAAAACCTGTGCCCATCCATCTCTTCTCCAACAAGGATTCTGCCTTCTTTCCTAGGCTTCATCAAAATTATTTAAGCAAAGTTAACAATAAGAACAAAGTTTAGTTTTGACAAAGAGAAATATATCCATATAACTATATATATATATGTGTGTGTGTGTGTGTGTGTGTGTGTGTGTGTGCATGAAAATGTATATATTTAAATATATATGTATGTATATATTTACATATATATGTATATATATATAATCTATCAACCAAGTATTTACTTGGTATTTCATTTTAAATCTTTTTTAAATAAAAGAAACAAATGGAAGAAAATACAAACAACTCTCATAACTTAAATGTTAATGGGCTAATGAGACTTATAAAACTAATAGGAAAACAAGCCTTCACAATCTGTTGTTTATAAGAAATATAACTAAAAAAAGAGACGAAAAAGATTTCAAAATGAAAAGCAAGAACAAAAATTACTATATATCATGTGAATCCAAAAAAAATCAAGAGTTGCAATCATGTTATCAAACAAAGCAAAAGTAAAAATTCAGATCAAGTATAAAATTGATTAATTAAAACATTCAAATCAATTATAAAATGTTTAATTTTGCAAAATGCTTTTTTATATGTTATCACATGTGATACTAAAAGCCCTGAGAAGTGTGTTATTATGATCCTCATTTTGCAATTAAGGAAACTGAGTCTGGGAGAATTTAAATGACTTAACCCAAGGCTCCAAAGCTACTAAGTCTGGGGCAGGATTTGAACTCAGTCCTCTTGACTCCAGCTTTGTCCACTGCACCAGACTGAGTTTGGGGGAATCAAATGAAATAAGGTATATAAAGCATTTGACAAACTTTTGAACACTATATAAATATCATTTATTATTTTTATGTGTCAAAATGTTATTATTATAATTATAGATCTAGATTTGAAACTCTGATGACAGGGACCATATGGCAGATACTTTTTTATTTCCAAATTGCAAAGTACTCCTCTCTGGATTCTCAAAAGTTAAACTGGTCAATACTTAACTGAGTTGACAGTTATTTGAGGGTGTTTGATATACCATTTGTGATGTGGAGGCAGTGGTGTGGGAGTGGACAGGGTAGAGAGAAGTGGAATAGGGTGGGGAGGTAAGAGGAGAAAGGGTGTATCCAAAATTAATGTCTCATGTGATAAGGCCAACACTAAAAACAATTAAATCTTTGTTCAGAGGAATGGAATCTTTCACTTTTGAGAGAGTGATGAAAGCATTTAAATACAGAGAAGCTAGATTACAATGGAGTAGGACTACAGAAAATTACGTTACTCCAGAAGTCTACAATTATTTTGTAAGGTGGAATGTTTCATAGATGAAATTTATTTTTATAATTTATTTTGATAATTTCAAAGAAGTTCATCTTGATTTTGAAGTCTAGTTTTTCTTTTAATAAATGGATTTGTCCCTATTTTTCTTCTTCTTCTTCTTCTTCTTCTTTGTCTTCTTTTTCTTTGTCTTCTTTTTCTTCATTTTTTTCTTCGTCTTCTTCTTTTTTCTTGGTCTTCTTCTTTTTCTTCTTTTTCTTTGTCTTCTTTTTCTTCGTCGTCTTCTTCTTTTTCTTCATCTTTTTCTTTGTCTTCTTCTTTTCCTTTGTCTTCTTTTTCTTTGTCTTCTTTTTCTGCATCTTCTTCTTTTTCTTCTTTTTCTTTGTCTTCTTTTTCTTCGTCTTCTTTTTCTTTTTCTTCTTCTTCTTTCTTCTTCTTTAACTTAGAAGTAGATTTAGACTTGTCACAGTATTTAAGTGGATAGGATTAGAACTAATTTCCTTGATTAAAAACATTGTATAATTACAGTTCAAGAAAATGGAAAGAAAACTTCTATGGTACTTTTACTGTAGTCCTTGAATACTAAACACTGGGGCAAATGGAGGGGTGGGGGAAACAAATAAAGACAAATTCAGGTGCAGGGAGTAGTTATAGAGGAAAGTTTACCTGGAGTATGACAATAAGGTGGTAGGAAGGACTCTCATCTGTAGCTGCTTATTTTAGCTAATTAGTCTTGTCAACTAAGAAGCAATATGTAAAAGTGACTAAAGAGCCAGTCTAGACTCAGGGAGATGTGCTTTCAAGAGAGTTGTGGGATCTTGTTCTCATCATTTAACTTTTCATTGTAAATTCCCCATTAGGTGTTGATTGTATAGGTAGAAAGAATTTCCTCACTGCAAATTCTTTTTGGACTGAACCTGAGATTTCCTTGTATAGAGAACTTTGAGTAAGGAAAATTCCCTTCACTAATACAGATTGAGATTGGTACTTGTTCATCAAATCATAAATTTAGACAGGTGTCAGGGACTCTGAAGATTAAGTGACTTACTCAGGGTTATAAAGCCAGTGTTTATCAAAGACAAGACTTGAACTCTGGGGCCAATTCTCCATTCTCTCTATTTTCAACTTCTTTAGATTATCTCAGATCAAGAAAATCACAGGTAAAAGGAATACATGCAAAAAATACCAAATTTGCTAAGGTATTAAGGCTTAGTTGTTTCTAAGATGCCAAAGGAGTGTTAAGTATAAAAACTTGATTATTCTGTACTATCTATTCCTTTCCCATAGAGGAAGAAAAATTCTCCCATTCTGACCACTTGGTCCTTTACTCTTTCTCCAAAAAGAATCTAGCTTTTAGAGAATGATTTCCAAAAATCTGTACTTGAAACTGAGCTGAGACAGCCCAGCTTGTTTTAAAAAGGCTATAGCAATAGGGTAGTGACAAGAGTTTATATTTCCTCCCAGGAGAATGTCAACTCCTAGAGGGCAGGGACAGGAACTGTTTTTTTTTCCTTTTCTTTTCTCTTTTTTTAAATCTCTAGTATCTATCACACAACTGGTGTGCTTATTGAATTAAACTAAGCTGATTTTACTGGAAGACACTGGGCTTGGAAATGAAGATAAGAATTCAAGTTCCCACTTCACCATTCACTAGCTTTGCTGTTTGAGTTTCAGTTTTAGTTGGTTTCAGACTCTTTGTAACCCCTTTTGGCATTTTCTTGTCAAAGATACTGCAATGGTTTGCAATTTCCTTCTTCAGTTCATTTTACAGAGGAGGAAATTGAGACAAAAAACAGTTAAATGACTTGCCTAGAGTCACAAAGCTTAATAAATGGCTTAGTTTGGATTTGAACTCAGGAAAATTAGTCTTCTTGATTCTAAGTTCAGTGTTCTATCTACTTCATCACCTAGCTGCCCCTAACTTTGAAGCATCAGACGAATAACTTCTACAAGCTCATTTCTTCGCAGGAAAAAGAAAATTCATACTATTTTATTTTCTTTAGTTTTTCATAGTTTTTCCTTTTTGTTTGGTTTCTTCTTTTACAATATGACTGATAGGGAAATGTATTTTACCTGATTGCATATGTGTATATAACCTATATCAAATTGCTATGGGAGGAGGGAGGGTAAGTAGGAAGAGAGAAAATTTGGAACTCAAAATTTAATTAAAAAACAAATGTTAGGGGCAGCTAGGTGGCACAGGGGATAGAGCACCAGCCTTGAAGTCAGGAGGGCCTAAATTCAAATTTGACCTCAGACACTTTTTTTTTTTTTTTAGGTTTTTCAAGGCAAATGGGGTTAAGTGGCTTGCTCAAGGCCACACAGCTAGGTAATTATTAAATGTCTGAGACCGGATTTGAACCCAGGTACTCCTGACTCCAGGGCCAGTGGATAACACTGCACCACCTAGCCACTCCGACCTCAGACACTTAATAATTGCCTAGCTGTTTGACCTTGGACAATGGCAACTCCAGAAGTTCACTATAATTGGTCCTGCATTTCCCCCTCTATTACTTATGTCTCTTCATGTTTTTGCTAATGACATGAAGTCAGCTCAAAATTCACAGGAAAGGGGAGCAGCTAGGTGGCACAGTGAATAGCACACTGGCCCTGGAGTCAGGAAGACCTGAGTTCAGATCCAGCCTAAGACACTTAATGATTACCTAGTTGTGTGACCTTGGGAAAGTCAATTAACTTGGAAAAAAAAGAAATAAACCTAAAAAAAAAAGAAACCCAAAAAGGGAGACTTAAAGGATGTTTGTGTGGTTGTACTTCAAAGTATTAGGACTCTGAGTACATACTAGTCCTATGTCACTACCTCCCTCCCCTATCTCACCAAAAGATGCCATAAAGGCTGTGTTTAGATAGAAGTCACTAGTGGATTGTTTTTCATAAAGTATTTTAATCAAGGACCATATCTAGTTATTATGAAATACTTGGAGGACTATAAGTATATATATTTTTAAAATGTATAGAAATGAGATATGTGCCTGTGAGAAAATTAACCTATACATACTTACTTAATTTCAAAGATATATTTCAAAGTAACCCTAGTAGCTCAGTTGATTACAAATGAAAGGGATGAACTTCAGAGACCTTGCACACCTATACCTGTCAGACTTGTTTATTCTTAGAATCATGTTCTAGGAAACAATAGAATTTTCATACCTAAAGGGAACTAACCCAGTATTGATGAAAGGAAGTTTCCAGGAGAAATAGGAAAAGTATATGTGGCAGGGCTGTGTGTTTATGACACAAAGACTCCTATTTGGAACCATTTGTCAGAAGATAGGATAATTCATGATGCTGGTACAGCATTATGTATTTAAGATTCAGGCGTGTCACCTAGAATTTCAAAAGCAGTTGATTATGTCTAGACTAACAGACAGAATTTCCCTGTAGTCACCTCCTGCTTTATAGGGTGTAACTTATCAAAAGTTCTGCAGTCTCAAGTTTGAACTTGAAATGCAATGTAAAGGTATTATATTTTGTTGGTATCTCAAAGACATTTAATTTGTTTTAAGTTAGACAATCTAAAAACCAGTTTCTTCTTTTCCACTAAATGATCATAAATATGACTAAGAACTGTATTTAAATCATTTTGAAGGTTTTAAAAGGTCAACTTAAATTGTACTTTTGAAAACTTTTTTTGATTTGAACAGAAACTCTTTGTTAGACACCTAGTATATAAATAACAACTACCAAGATAGTTTTATATTTCCCTTTTTCATAAATGCATTGACATCATCTTTCAGGAGCAGATATTAATAAAAACTCATTTAAGCCTTAACTGCATAACTTTAGAGATGAGATAAAGGTCACTTCTATTAAAACAATTTGTAAAGAGTTAGGGAGACTGGGTTCAAGAAGTGCCTCTGAGACATAATGATTATACATGATCCTGGACAGATTATTTAACTTTTAAATATTCTTTTTTTAAAATTAATTTTTATTAAAGATATTATTTGAGTTTTACAATTTCTCCCTATCTTGCTTCCCTCCCCCCCCCCCCCAGAAAGCACTCTGTCAGTCTTTACTTTGTTTCCATGTTGTACCTTGAGCCAAATTGGGTGTGATGAGAGAGAGAAATCATTTCCTTAAAGAAGAGAAGAGAAGAGAAGTCTAAGAGGTGATAAGATCAGACAATAAGATTTCTGTTTTTTTCTAAATTAAAGGGAATAGTCCTTGAACTTTGTTCAAACTCCACAGCTCCTTATCTGGATACAGATGGTACTCTCCTTTGCAGACAGCCCAAAATTGCTCCCGATTGTTGCACTGATGGAATGAGCAAGTCCTTCAAGGTTGAACATCACTCCCATGTTGCTGTTAGGATGTACAGTGTTTTTCTGGTTCTGCTCATCTCACTCAGCATCAGTTCATGCAAATCCCTCCAGGCTTCCCTGAAATCCTGTCCCTCCTGGTTTCTAATAGAACAATAGTGTTCCATGACATATATATACCACAGTTTGCTAAGCCATTCCCCAATTGAAGGACATTTACTTACTTTTCAATATTCTTAAGAAACTTTGCTAAGTCTATTAATTGCAGAGAAAGTACAGTCCTTCATTGGCAGAATTTCTTTACATGAGAGCTCTCTATATTAATGAAATTAAAAGCCTGGTCCCTTTCCCTATCCTATTCAATATTAATACTTTCAGAATCCTCTTTTCTAAGGACAGACTCAGATGTCACTTCTGGGTAGCAATTTCAAGCTACTTTCCTCCTTCCAAAAGTATTTTCTTCTTTAGATACTCCTACTCCCTACTTTGTATTTTACTTTAACTGAGTACAAGTCATATGCCTCTTCCATCGCCTTCTCCTAACACCAAGTAGAATGTAACTTCCTTTAGGTAAAATTCTCCTTTTTTTTTCCTTTTATATTCCCAGCACCTATTAGGTAACACACATCCCTAGCCACCAAAGAATTGATGAGGAAAGATCATATTTAAGCAAAAACATAGGAAAGAATTTTCTTTACTTCTGGTCTACCTGTGAAATTGAAGTGAGTGGTGAAGACCTAGAAGGCATCTAGGTTGTTGAGAATTCAGTCACCTATAGACCAGCCAAGGTTATTTTTTCATGTTTGAGTTCATGTTTATGGGGAATGTTTTCTAGGAAGTATATTTCATGTAGCATCTTACATGATCAAAGTTAGCTCAGTTCTAAATACTAAATTCTAAAATCAACAGTTATTACCACTCTGATACAAAATTTACTGAAAATCAATCTAGCATAGCAAAAGCATTTGAAATGGAAAGTAAATGCTAAAAAAATAAGCAACTGATTCCTCAAGCAAGTGAATGCTCATTCTTCTTCCCTGACATAGTCTGGCATAGATGTTTCACTTTTTACCTACAAACTGGGAAGAAGCAGGAAAACATTTGGGATGCCAAGGTTTATATCACTTATAGCTCTTGCCTATCACTATTTGCAACTTGAAACTGGAGTCATCTTTTGTGTTTCTATTTTTTCAACTGGCAATTTGCCCAGAAGTTCCATCCATTCTTCTGCTCTGGTTTGCTTCTCAACCCTTGTCAATGTGACTGATAGCCTGGTTCTCTAGTCAGTCCTCGATCCCAACTGTAGTTGACTCTGTGAATTAGAACCTATTTTTATGTCTACCCTAAGGATTTGCTTCTCTTGCTTAGCTGCCTCCCAGGCTTCCCTCTATCCTCCACTTCCCATTCCATCATATTTTCCAAATTTCCCTATTTTTTTCCAAGGCAGTGGGGTTAAGTGATTTGCCCAAAGTTATACAACTAGGTAATTATTAAGTGTACTAGGTCAGATTTGAACTCAGGTCCTTCTGACTCCAAGGCTGCTACTCTATCTACTGTGCCACCTAGCTGCCCATCCCTAATTTTTTTTGAGTCATCAAGCCACCTTATTCCACAGTCTTGTCTTCTCATTTTCAATTATGTTATATATCAAATCACTTGTCAAATCTTATCATCCCTATCTCCCTCCATAATATATTTCATATATGTTCCCTTCTTTTCACTCATTGACTCATAACTAGTCCAGGCTCTCATTACTCCTTACTTAGGAATATGTAAAATAGTCTCCTAAATGGCTTCCCTGTCTCAAGCCTCCAGAATCTATCCTCCACACAGCCTCCAAAGTGATTAAAGAATAGATCTAATTGCATAATTTCCCCTTCCCATTCAACTCCAGTTATTCCCTGTCACACATGGGAGTCCTTCTCACTGTTCCACAAACACACATAACATTTCAATCTTCTACCCATTTGCATTGGTTTTCCTCCCTTATTTGGATGATACTGCCATTTTGAAATCTTTGATTTCCTTCAAAATTTAGGTCAAACACCACCTCCTACATGAAGCTCTTTCTGATTCTCCTCCCCAGATGATAATTCCTTCACTAATTATTACTTTGTGTCTGATTTACATGCCTCTTATATCCATGGACAGTTCACAAAATCTTAGTCCAGTTTAAAGCTTAAATACAGAGAAAAAGAGAGACAGAAACAAAGAGAGAACAAGAGAGAGACAGAGACAGAGATAGACAGAGACAGAGACAGACAGATTTTATTTAAAGTCACTCAACTTTAAAATGGTAAAGAACCTACATGCATCTATGCTGTCTCAAAAGAATTATGCTTGCATTAGATGTTGATAGTAATCCCACAAATGTAGTTCACAACCTTTAGTTGGTGGAGTGGAAATGAATGATAATGGCCACCAATTCTTAGCTTGATAAATTATTCTGTGATAGAGCAAAATATTTCCATTTAGCAGGATATGAGTACTTCCCTTAGGTCAACCAAACAATTGAGATCCCTTAGTAGCTCAGATACTGACAAAAAATAAATATCTGATAACAAAATAAATATCTGGGGGTGGCTAGATGGTGCAGTGGATAGAGCACTGGCCCTGGAGTCAGGAGTCCGTGAGTTCAAATCTACCCTCAGTCACTTAATAGTTACCTAGTTGTGTGGCCGTGGGCAAGCCACTTAATCCCATTTGCCTTGCAAAAACAAAATAAATAAATAAGTATCTGATGATAGTCCTGAACCACAAATCATCAAACATATATTGCAATCTGCCAACTTTTTTCCATTAAAATATTCACTGTTTTCATAATATTATAGTAATAATGGTAGCTAACATTTATGGAGTGCTTTAAGTTTTTAAAAATACAATCTCATTTTATCTTCCAACAATGCTGATTAGTTGCTATTATTAAGCCCATTTGATAGATAAGGAAACTGAGGTAGATGATGGCTAAGTAATTTGCTCAAGGTCACAGTGTCAGAGACAGGATTTGACCTGAGGTCTTCCTTACTCTAGGTCCAGAGCTCTATCCCACTAACTCTAGCTACCTTTTTAATATGAAATTTTTCAATAGTTGATCTAAAATACTATAGGGGAGTCCTTTCAGAGGTAAAGAAAGTGGTATTACACTTTTTCAATAGCACAGTATACGTTAACTCATTTGAGTCTAGTTACAACCCCGGCCAGACAGGTATTTTATGTACAAATATACCCATTTTACAGAGGAAAATGAAGCACACCTCAGGCTGTACCATCTTAGGAAAAGGCAGAGTGTAGGTCTGAAATCAGGTTTCTTAACTTACATTTAGTCAATGCTATGCTCTTTCCATTACATCACAATACCTGACTTTTTTGGGCAATTTGCTTAGAAGTTCCATCCATTCTTCTGCTCTGGTTTGCCTCTCAAAGGGAGATTTAGAAATTGATTTCATATGGTGATAGTAATTATTGACTTTTATAGAAGAAAAGACAGCGACTGGTTCAACATGATGGCATTCTAGTAAAGTGCAGTTTGTAAACTTGCATTAAAAAAAGTGGCACCAAAGTTGCAGGATAGAGGCAGCAACCCAACTATACTTTCTCAACACTCCCCTCCAAACAACTTTAAAATAATGCAACAAATCAGGAACAAAACTCAACTTTAATATAAAGTTAAAAGTCAACTTTGATATAAAAATGAAAGTCAAAAAATAGGCTGGAAAAATAAGCAAACAACTAAAAAAGAATAAAAGAACCTGATCATAACAAGCCACTATGGTGACAAGGAAGAACAAGACACAAGTTTAGAAGAGGATAACAATGTGAAAAGAGTTACAAGCGAAACCTCAAAATATATAAATTGTACACAAGCCCAATGAGAATTCTTGGAAAATCTAAAGAAAGAAATAAGGTAGAAGAAAAACTGAGAAAAGAAATGAGTTATACATGAAAATGATGAATAGAAAAATTAATACTCAAGAAAATAACTTAAAAATCAGAATTGACTTAATGGTAAAAGACATAAAAATCCAGTGAAGGAAAGAATTCCTTAAAAAAATAGAATTGGTCCCTGATGAATATAGATGCAAAAATCCTAAATAAAATCTTAGCAAAACAATTACAACAAGTCATCACTAGGATAATACATTATGATCAAGTAGGATTTATTCCAGGAATGCAGGGTTGGTTCAATATTAGGAAAACTGTTAGTATACTCAATTATATCAACAACAAACCTATCAGAAACCATATGATCATATCAATAGATGCTGAAAAAGCTTTTGACAAAATACAGCATCCATTCCTATTAAAAAACACTAAGAGTGTAGGAATAAATGGACTGTTCCTTAAAATAATTAGCAGTATCTATTTGAAACCATTAATAAGCATTATATTCAATGGGGAGAGGCTAGAGGCATTCCCAATAAGATCAGGGGTTAAACAAGGGTGCCCATTATCATCACTACTATTCAATATTATATTAGAAATGTTAGCATCAGCTAACATTGTTATCGATAAGAAACCTCCTTGAAATAGACACACACAGAGATAGAATAAGGAGTCAGAGCAGAATCTACTGTTTCAGATGAAGCCAAACAAAAAGGGGGGGGGGGGTAGCAATCACATCTTGAATAAAGCAAAAAAGAAAAATAGATCTAATTAAAGAGATAATCACAAAAACTACATTTTCTAAAATTGTACCATAGACTATGAAGTAATAGCAATATGAAATACATATGTTCCAATGGCAGAGTATCCAAATTTAAAAAAAAATTGTTTATTTAAGGCAATGAGATTAAGTGATTTGCCCAAGGTCACACAGCTAGGCAACTATTAAGCGTCTGAGTTCACATTTGAACTCAGGTCCTCCTAATTCCAGGGCCAGTGCTCTACCCACTACACCACCTAGCTGCCCCTGAGTATCCAAATTTTTAAAGGAAAAGTTAAATGAGTCAGAGGAGGAAATGAACAGTAAAACTAGACTAGTGGGGGACCTCAAATTTCCCTTCTCAGAATTAGATAAACCTAACCATCAAGTAAAAAAGAATTAAGTTGAGATTAGTACAATTTTAATTAAGGAGATTAATAGAATAGAACTTATAGAAAAGTTAGGTATAATTTACCTATGAAGAAAATTGAATGGAAATAAAAAGGAGCATACCATTTTCTCATTTGTACATAGCACCTCAAAAATTGAGCTTTTTAGAACACCAAAGCCTCACAAATAAATGCAGAAAAACAGAAATATTAAATATACCATTTTTGGACCATAGTACAATAAAAATTACATACAATAAAGGGTCTTGGAAGCACAGATCGAAAGCTAATTGGAAATAAGCTAATACTAAAGAATGAGTTGGTCAGAGAATATAATTTCATTAAAGACAATGTCGAGTCAACATGCCAAAATTTGTAGGCTGTAGTAAAAACAATACATAGGGAAAAAGATTTATATCACTAAATGCTTATATCAATAAAAAAGAGAATGAGTAGCTCATTGAATTGGGCATACAATTTAAAAAGCTAGAAAAAAATGTTTAATTTTGTATTTCAATAAAACTTTTTTCACAATACTATTATAGAAAAGTGTCCAGATTAGTTTATTTCCTCTGGGATCCACTTCTGGCCCTCTGGACTTTCTCTACAATTCTGAAATGTTATGTATCATGTTGAAAGTCAGACCCAGGGGCCTCCTCACCCTGGGAATTCATTCCTTATATATACTTTGTTTAAGACCCCTTTCTTTGAACCTTCATTTAAAAAGGTATCCAGAACAGTCATGTCTTCATTCTTCTCTGGGTTTCACTCTTTACTTTCTAGATTTTCTATACTATCCCCCACTCCCACCAATTTTCTGATTCCCCTTCTCCCAGCTTTTCAACTTGTTTTTGTCATTTTTTTCAATTGTGGTCAATTCTTTGGAAACCTCATTTGGATTTTTCTTGGCAAAGATACTGGAGTTGTTTGCCATTTCCTTCGCCATCCCTTTATATATTATCATCTCTCCTTAGAATGTAAGCTCCTTGAGATCAGTAATTGTCTTTTTTGCTTACATTTATAAACTCAGAGTTTAGAACGGTGCCTGGTACATGACTTAATAAATGTTTCTTGATTTTACTGACATTTTATTTTATTTATTTAAAAACATTATTCTGAGGAATTCATAGGCCTTGCAAGCTAACATAGTGATCTATGATGCAAAAAGTTAAGAACTCCTACTGTGGAAAATGTCCTGGATTTGAAGGCAGTATATCTAAGTTCTAACTCTCCCATTTAATGAAGGGTGACCTTGGTCATATCACATAACATTTCAGAACCTGATTTTCCTCATCTGTAAAATGGGGTTATAAAAAATCTCATATCACCTGAGAAAAATGTAAATATGAGCTATTGCAATAAACCTTAGTTACAAAAGTGAGGAAAAATTTGAGTCTTTTGGATTTTTACTCTGGATTTCAGTAAAGTATCTAGGAATTATTCACTTAACCAATGAATATTTATTAAATATGCCGGGCATTATGCTAGGTATTGGGAATGCAATTTTCTTTATTTTAATTTTTTTAATTTTATAAAGGTTGTATTTATTTTCAGTTTTCCAATTTTTGCACCAATCTTGCTTCCTCCCTTTCCCCCAGAAGGTAGTTTGTTAGTGTTTACATCATTCCCATAGTATGCATTGATCTAAGTTGAACATGATGAGAGAGAAATCATATCCTTAAGGAAGAAACATACAATATGAGATATATAATAATACAATTAAAAAAATTAAATGAAAGGTACATAGAAAATCTTTGGTCTTTGTTCAAACTCCACAATTCTTTCTCAAGATACAGATGGCATTCTCCATCGCAAATATCCCAAAATTGTGCCTGATTTTTGCCCTGTTGGTATGAGCAAGTCCCTTAAGGTTGATCATCACTCCCATGTTGCTATTAGGGCATACAATGTTCTTCTGGTTCTGCTCATCTCACTCAGCATCAGTTAATACAAATCCCTCCAGGCTTCCCTGAATTTCCATCCCTCCTTGTTTGTAATAGAACAATAGTGTTCCATCTTACATATATCACAGTTTGTTAAGCCATTCCCCAATTGATGGACATTTCCTCAGTTTCCATTTCTTTGCCACCACAAAGAGAACTGCTATGAACTTTTTTTGTATAGGTGATATTTTTACCCTTTTTCATAATCTCTTCAGGATATAGCCCCAGTAGTGGTATTGCTGGGTCAAAAGGTATACACATTTTTGTTGCCTTTTGGGCATGATTCCAAATTGCTCTCCAGAAAGGTTGGATGAGTTCACAGCTTCACCAACAATGTATTAGTGTCCCAGATTTCCCACATCCCTTCCAACAATGATCATTATCCTTTCTGGTTATATTGACCAGTCTGAAAGGTGTGAGGTGGTACCTCAGAGATGTTTTAATTTGCATTTCTCTAATAATTAGTGATTTAGAGCATTTTTTCATATGACTATGGATTGCTTTGATTTCCTCATCTGTGAAATGCCTTTGCATATCCTTTGACCATTTATCAACTGGGGAATGGCTTGTCTTTTTTTTTTAAATTTGACTCAGTTCTCTGTATATTTTAGAGATGAGTCTTTTATCAGAAACACTATTCGCAAAAATTGTTTCCCAATTTACTACATTTCTTTTGATCTTGGTTACAGTGGTTTTGTCTGTGTAAAAGCTTTTTAATTTGATGTAATTGAAATCATCTAATTGGTTTTTGGTGATGTTCTCCAACTCTTCCTTAGTCATAAACTGCTCCCCTTTCCATAGATCTGACAGGTAGACTAGTCCTTGATCTTCTAATTTGCTTATAGTATTGTTATTTATGTCTAGATCCTGTATCCATTTTGATCTTATCTTGGTATAGGGTGTGAGGTGTTGATCAAATCTAAGTTTCTTCCATACAAACTTCCAATTTTCCCAGGAGTTTTTGTCAAAGAGAAAATTTTTATCCCAATAGCTAGACTCTTTGAGTTTATCAAACAGCAGATTACTATAATCATTTCCTGTTGTCTCTTTTGGACCTAGTCTATTCCACTGATCCACCACTCTATTTCTTTGCCAATACCAGACAAGTTTTGATGACTGGTTCTTTATAATATCATTTTATATCTGGTAAGGCTAAGCCACCTTCTTTTGCACTTTTTTTTCCATGAAATCTCTGGAGATTCTCGACTTTTTATTTCTCCATATGAATTTACTTACAATTTTTTTTAACTCAAAGTAATTTTTTGGAATTTTGATTGGTAGGGCACTAAATAAGTAGTTTAGTTTTAGTATAATTGTCATTTTTATTATATTAGCTTGGCCTATCCATGAGCAGTTGATATTTGCCCAGTTATTTAAGTCTGATTTTATTTGTGTGAGAAATGTTTTGTAATTGTTTTCAAAAAGTTTCTGAGTCTGCCTTGACAGGTAGACTCCCAGGTATTTTATATTGTCTGAAGTTACTTTGAATGGGATTTCTCTTTCTAGCTCTTTCTGCTGCATCTTGCTAGTCAAATATAGGATTTATGAGAGTTTATTTTACATCCTATGACTTTGTTGAAGTTGCTAATTATTTCTAATAGTTTTTTAGATGATTTTTTGGGATTCTCTAGGTATACCATCATGTCATCTGCAAAGAGAGAGTTTTATCTTTTCCTTCCCTATTCTAATTCCTTCGATTTCTTTTTCTTTACAATTTTTTTTAAAAGAAGAAGAAACAGTCCCTTTTCATAATGAACTTGAATTATAATGGGGGAGATAGAAAGTACATGTAGCATATAGGTAGTATAAATATAGCTAGTAAACAATCACATTCAGCACAATTTATGTATATGTTAGTAGTTAAATATAAAGATACAAGGTAGTTTGGGTCAGAGGGCACCAGCTGGAGCCAGATCTTGAAAGAATTCATGCCAAAAAGATAATGTTTGAATTGTAGGAAGAAAGTGACTCAGAGGTGAATGAAAGGAAGTAGTGCATTTTGGCATGGGGGAGACTAGGAAGCATGGATTGAGAAGGTAGCACCTTAATTAAATCTTGAAGAAAGGGAAAGAGTTCAATCAAGATGGATTGGTTCAGGGTAAAAAAAAATGAGGGAATGTCTGAGGAATAGCATAAGCAAAAACATGAAGACAAGAGCTAGATGAGGATGGAAGGTAGTAAAGTTTATGGCCAGTATGGCTGAAATAGAAGGAGGTAAGGAGCATGAAGTAAGCCTGGAAACCTGGAAACCTGGAAAAACCTGGAAAAATCATTTGGAGACTGATTAAAAAGGACTTTGAATTCTAGGATAATTAGTTTGTACTCTCTTTAGTAGATGAATAGGAAAGCCACCTGTCATCTTGTAAAGGGAGGATTGTAGGAAAGAGTGGGAAGATATCCAAGACAAATTCTACTTCGTAATTTTGTCTTGTGATGGCAATCACCCCAGTGGAAGTCACATGCCCAATTCTTTTGCTGGTCACACCAGTTATAGAAAACCTGCCAGGTTACTCTCCATTTTCACAGAGGATAGAAGCAGAGAAAAGTAAGAACGATTTATATTAGATAATATTTTTGAGATATCATTCTGCTATATCATGAGCAGAGTTGGAATCAGCAAAAACCACACCCTGGAACAAATTCAAGTGAGTTGGCAATATGACAAGTGACACAAGACAGTTGACATAGGGTGTAATTGGAGAGAGGATAGTGTGATGGCATAATGGATGGTCCCATTATGTGGGTTCAATCACATAAGGAGAATGTGGCCAAATTTTTAGAGCATCTCAATTCTTGTCCTACAGGTATTGGGAACCAAGGGACCTTAAGGGTATCAGGGGAGGTGAATGTGCCCAAACAAAGTCTCCTAAATTCTGTAAGGTGAGACATAAGGAGAGAGTTCTCTACTCAGAGGAAGTACACTCCCACCACAAGTCAGCACCCTGATCCAAAACCTTTTTTAACCTGTGCTAGTTACAGCCCTAGTCAAAAGAGTCTGAACTCAAATATATCTAAAACTGACCTCATTTTTACCCCAAGATTTTCCTCTTCTTTTAACTTATCAGTTTCTACTGATGCTGCCCCTACCTCTTTAGTCATTCAGGTTTACTACCTTGAGGTTATTTTGATTTTTCTCATTCCTTAACCCCCCTTTAATGAATTCATCTTCTGAAATGCTTCTCAAATTAATTCTTCATTTCTCTTCCTGCTTTGACATGCTGATTTAAAGCCTTATTAAAGCTGTATTTCTTCCTAGTTATAGGGAAGGGAGTCAAAGAATCATTGATTTAAATTTGGAAGAGACCTGGAGATTATCTAGCTAAATATATATATAGCTGAACTAAGATTTGAACCTATATTCAGTATCCTATCCCCTTTACCAAACAGCTCCAAATTACTGAAGAGCTCTAGACCCAAGCCTCCTATGCTTCAAGAAGAAGAATTTTTGGACATCAGTTGGCCCTATATTCACATATATGAAGGAGATCGTAGCATAGATATCACTTGCTATGTTTCACCTAGAAGAAACCAAGATTAACCCTGAATAAGGCCAGAAAATAGATTATTTTAGAGGTTGCTAATTTGTGGAGTTCTTGAACTAAATTGCTATTGGTCTTCATTCTTGAAGATATCTTGACTTGCAAGTGAATTGGATTTAAGTGAGGCAGAGATACTCAAAGTCATTAGCCTTACTCTCCCCTCTAGAGTTATCAGGGTCCAGTGGAAAGATATAGTCAGGATGACTGGTAATGGCCTCAGATATGGTGGGAGACTCTAACCTTTTAAGTTAAGGTCTTTTCCAGGTCCTAGTTTGTCCCTAAGCAATATTAGAAGAGAAGCCAGGGAAGAGATGTGATATGGAAGACCAAACTTTTCCTGATATAGTGAATCACATGGATTGTGAAGTTTCTAAGTAATTAATAATCAGTTTATTAATTAGGTTAGCAAATAAACAATAAATTGATGGTCATTGGTTTCGCTTGGTAACCAAAGATATGGAGCTCATAGAATATATAAATACCTTTAGAAAAGTGAATGGTGGAGATCCTGAAGGGTGGAGATCAACCCTAACTGGTGAACAATCAATGATGGGGTTGATGAAGAGGTAGGCT
Source organism: Macrotis lagotis (assembly GCF_037893015.1). Lineage (NCBI taxonomy): Eukaryota > Metazoa > Chordata > Mammalia > Peramelemorphia > Peramelidae > Macrotis > Macrotis lagotis. Next base: position 157,345,474 of record NC_133664.1, on the reverse strand, counting down.
GAAAGCCTTCCTTTCCTCTGATTGAGAAAGTGACTTGATAAGACTCAACTGCCTCCAGTTACCTGGACAAAGACATCCATCAGGCATCCACTTAAGATGAACTATATGGGGGTTTCAAGAGCATGAAACTGATGCTTTTTAGGGCCAGAATTCACTTAGAGTAGATTCTCTTTACACTTTAATAAAAAATAAGCCTTCCCAGTTGGGTAGTGTCCCCACTGAAGACTGATGAGAATATTCCCCAAAGTTTGACTAATCTCATCATCAGCCCTGTCCTTCACAAGGACTGGTCTTTGAATGAGGAAGTCAAAAGAGAAAAATCCTGGATCCTGATATTAAATAATTGGTTAATAATAATTTCTTCGGTTGTAAAGGTCTGGGAATAGGGATTAATGCTTTAGAGATCCCAAATAACTTCCTCTAGTTAAGGATGGAGAGTTTCCTCAGTCTCTAGGAAGTTCTGTAATATTGGAGGTTCCCAGGTGAAGATGAGAAGGTTGCAAAAGAATGAGATTTGATTGACTCTTCAGTAACCCTAAATGCTTTCCTCTGTTACAAGGCAGTACAGCAAATCTTGAAGACTTTAGAGGTAACTGGGAGAATTGGGATTCATTGAGGAAGGAAAGGAGGGAAAGCATGATATAATATAATATATATTTGGGAGTTAGAGGGCATGAGTTCAAATCCTGCCTCTGAGATTTACCATTTTGGGAAAGACATTTAACTTCCCCAGTCTTCAGTTTTCCAATCTGTAAGATAAGGATGTTAAACTTAAAAGCTTCTAAGATTTCTTCCAGCTATAAGTCTTGATGCTATGATACAATTTCAACTATCTGTGGGACTCAGAGGACTTTTTTTCCTAGGTTAAATAAAACCTGTCAGAGTTTTAGTTTGAGTGTTTACAAGACGATTGAAGGCCTATTCTTTAGAGATATGATTATATAAAAGCCTATAAGATATTCTCAAGAAGAATTTTGATTAAGGGCATGAACAAAGGGGAAAAAAGGTATTTAGTGAGAAGATCTAGGATTGAAGTTGGCCTGAAAATTCAGTGCTTTTTTGGTCATAGATAGTACAGTGGCTAAGAGTACTGGACTTGGAAGCAGGAATACTAAATCCAAATCAGACTTCAGACTTAAGTCACCTTGGGCAAGTCACTGCTTTCAGACCCAGTTTTCTAATTTGTAAAATGGTAACAAACAGTAAAATGGTAAAATGATAATAGGATCACTAACCCCCCAAGCTTGTAGAAAAGATCAAATGAGATCTAAAAATGTAAAGTGCTTTGCAAACTTTAAAATGCTATTTAAATTTAGTTATTAGTATTGTCAGTAACATTTTTAATTCTAAGTCATGTATGACAATCCTAGCAGTCTCCTAAATGATCTTCTATTGCTTTCTGGTTTTGTTCAAAGTTAGTTTTAGTTTTCTCTCCAGTGCTGATGACTTGACATGAAACATGTTCTCCAATATACTTCCTGAATGTAAAAATGTAGTCAGCTGAGTAATACTTCTACCTTCTTTCCTTTGAATAAAAAAATCACTGTAGTTTCTTGAATTATTTCTCATAGATTCTAACTTTATTCCTTAAATTTTTTTTCTTGTTTGAACTTTCTCTATTTCCCCCACATTAATTGAAAAGTCCATGAAAAGTCCAACTTAATTCACAATTCAAACTGAGAGCTAACCAGTTCTGAGACTAGAGAAAGAGAATGTTACCTCATGGTAGTGCCTTGTTTCAAAACTGTTTATACACCTCAGGATTATGCTTATTTTTTTTTGCAAGATAACCATGCTGCATTCTTTGCTTGAAGTCAGAAAAACCTAAGCACATCCAGCCTACGAGACCTACTAGCTAGGTGACCCTAGGCAAGTCATTTAATCTCTACCTGCCTTAGTTTCCTCATTGGCAAAACAGGAACCATAAAAGCTCCTACCTCCCAGGGTTGATATGAAGATCAAATGAGATAATAATTGTTTTTTAAATTTAAATTTAATTATTTATTATTCCAACTACAGGCAAAGATAGTTTTCATGAGATAATAACTGTTAAGCACTTTGTTGTATATTAAGCACTATATAAATGTTACCATTATGATTAGTATTATTCCTGACTCACATTCAACATGTGGCAACCATACCCCCGCCCCTGACCCAGTCTTTCTCTGTCACAATTATGTAAAATCTATCTGAGGAAACTTCTTTTTCAAATCCACCCATTTCCTCAATTAGACAGGAAGGTTTTTATTTTGTTTTGCTTTGTGTTTTTTTTTAAATATTTAATCCAGTTTTCCAAGATACTAGACACCCTTCTCAGTGGAGTTTCATCAGTAAACACCTTTCAAGGCCTTAATGAATGCAGAAAATGACATGGGATAATCTTTATTGAAACTATCCTCAATATATTTATCACTGCAAAGGTGTGGCTTAGTAGAAAGATTGCAAGAAATGAAGTCAGGCAAACTGGATTCTCATCCTGCCTTGGAACATTACTACCTGTGGCAAGTCGGCTAATAATAGCTACCATTAATATAAAGCTTATTGTGAGTCAGGTACTTTGCTAAGCACTCTACAATTAAATCATTTGATCTTCACGACTGAGAGTAGTTATTATTATCTCCATTTCACAGATGAGGAAACTGAGGCAAACAGAAGTTAAGAGGATAAGCTCAGGGACAAATAACTAGGAAGTATCTAAGGTCTCATTTGAACCTGAGTCTTCCTGACTTCAAGCCTGGTGCTTTCTCCACTGTGATACCTAAATGTCTTCTTAGGGACTCCTTTCCTCATCTGTGGACAGTATGCTAACAAAGGAGAAAGAGAGTTGACATTGTTGTCTGATAGATCTGGGGTCTCATCTGTGATCCATGTTGGCTGTGTTGTACTTCTGGACAAATCATTTAACCTCTCAATGTTTCATGTAACTTTCCAGGATAAAGTTTTAGAGCAGGTTAACAGCAATTGAAGAAATTTCCTCATCTGGTAATTCCCTATACTAATGAAATCACAGGTCCTGTCCAGAAAAAATAGAGACAATGAGATTTGTATTGGTTACCTCACCAAGTTGTTAGGAGGTGGCACTGTTGACTGTAAAGCTCTAGGCAAATGTGAGCTGTTACCATGTCTAACTTCTAACCAGCTGTGATAATATGATGGAAAGAAGGAAAAACTGAAAGGATAGTGAAATATTTGAAAAGGGAAAGAGCCAAGGGTATGAGAGAGAGGTAAGGTCAAGGACAAGCAGCAGAGTCTAAAATAGATGAAAGGCGATGAAAGCAGGAAGAGGTTACAGGGTGTGGGAGTTTTGACACACTATGTATTAATATTTAGAGACTATACACCAAAGAGACAAGCCTAATATATACACAGATGTAACTTAATTTGTACATTTCTATCTTCAAGTACTTATTTTATAATTTAGATTTTTTAGGTAAATACAAATTTGATCATACAATCAGTTATTTTAGGGGTTTTTTTTGTGTTAAGGCAATGGATTAAAGTGGCTTGTCCAAGGGCACATGGCTAGGTAATTGTTAAGTGTCTGAGGCCAGATTTGAACTCAGGTACTCCTGACTCCAGGGCCAGTGCTCTATCCACTAGGCCACCTAGCCGCCTCTCAATCAATTATTTTAATAAATAATTCCCTCCTCTTTCCTCAACCTAAGTAGTCTGCATTAGCCAGACAAAACATATACATATATTGGCCAACATATGTTCACCTATACTATGTTTCATGGTGAAAGGAACTGTCTGATTATCTTTTTTGTGCTCCTAGTGCCTTATATGGTATAATACATAAATAGTTTTGAATTGAATTGAATATATCTTTCTAGGATATTGGTCAATGTCTTGCTGCTCAAATATTTTTAGTGGCTCCCTATTGATTCTAGCATAAAATGCAAACTCTTTGGCTAAGCTTTTACAGCTCTCCACAATCTGGTATTTAAATTACCATTTACTTTTAGCTTTCCTTCATATGACTTCCCTTTTATGGTCTCTAGGTTCTAGTCAAACTGGCCAATTAGCTGTTCCTTGTACAAGGGGTGAGCTGGAACCACCTCAGTGACTTGGAAAGATGATTATTAAATTTTCAGTGTGAATATTTACAGCTCAGAAATCTGCAAATGCTACAAATGATTCTTTAATGTTAATAATGTGATTAAACTTAATAGTGCACCCTGCTTGCATTTTTGTTCCTTGGAAAAATAGTTATGCATTTATTTAGCACATCTTTGCTTGTGCTCATCTTTCAATCTCCCTTTTTTACTTCCTATAACTGGAATGCTTTTCATCTTCAGCTGAACCTTGGAGAATTCTTATCTTTTTGCTCAAACACTAACTTTGCTGGATACTTCTCTGATTCATTATACCTCTCCATCCTGCAATAGTTAGTATTCTCTCTTCCTCAAATTATCTTATTCTTCTTATTATCATTATTATTATTTTGCTGATCTATGTACAAATAAAATAACAGTGCCTTGAGAACGGGACTTTTTCATTTCTGTCATTGTATCTCCAGAATTTAGCACAGTTTTTTATATTTTGAAGATACACACAGTAGATGCTTAATAGTTACAAAGTTCTTGAGGGCTGGTTCATAGTATTTATTTAATATCTGTCTAATTGAACTGCTGAAATGATAATATGACAATCTTTATCATTGACTGATCATGTGTATTTGGTCCCCAAACAGAGTTATACATCTATATTAAATATATCTATATTTACATCAATCAATCATCAATCAACATATACATGTATCTGCATTTTATATATATATATATATGCTTGGGTGTGGGGGGCATTCTTATTTTTTACACTAGTTATTTTATTTTTGTATTCATGTCATAAAAAAGGTCACCATCAAAACATTCTGGAACTTCACTTTAATTTTTTCTTAAAACTGGGAAAAAGATTTTTCTTCTCAGAATATCAAAAACAAGTAATTAAGAAAAGTGACTTTTTAGTTATATTTTCTCAGAAAAGACTTATAAACCCTTATGAGGTATAATTCTGTACTCCAGCAACCTGTTAAAGGATAATTTTTCATGACTGATGCCTTATTAACAAGTAGGTATGCAGAAGAGATAATGAGGACAATGCATTCTCTCTCACCCCTCCAAAGGGTGGTCCCCCTCCAGGCAAGACTGAAGGTCATGGATAGGTTTGCATAAAGAAAAGCTTGCATTATGGATGTGAATAAAGCTGATGACTACTTGGAAGCCATCAGTAAAAAATATTACCAACTTCTTAGCACCCATATGGAAAGCTCTCTACTTAGCAAATAGAAATTAAGCTTCTTTTTTTTTCCTGGAAAAATAATTATTTACCTAGATACATTAATTTTCAGGTCAGATCATAATCTTTTCATTTCTTTTTTTTTTAGGTTTTTTTTTTTTGTAAGGCAAACAGGGTTAAGTGGCTTGCCCAAGGCCACACAGCTAGGTAATTATTAAGTGTCTGAGACCAGATTTGAACCCAGGTACTCCTGACTCCAGGGCTGGTGCTTTATCCACTATGCCACCTAGCCGCCCCAGTCTTTTCATTTCAAAAGATGTCTTCATACATATTTTATATTTATTTTCTTTCAAGGTACATCCCATACTATAAATCAATATGAAATGTGAAAAAAATACAATCATTTTTTCCCCAAAAAATCAAGAGTTGAAAGTCCTATACTGTAAATTTTGGAATGCCTACTTGAAGTTGACTTTCCCCTTTTTAAAAATATACAGAACTGGTAAATACAGAAATATATTATTGATAATTTAAATTTCAAATTTAAAGTATAAAATATAAAGTCATGATGAGTAATTATGATTTTATTGCACAGTAGCATTTTTAATACTATCTCTGTATTACAAAGGTAGATAAAATAAAATGATGATTAGTTTACTTTTATATAATGTTTTACAGATTATAAAATATCTCATTTGATCTTCATAACAACTTCTTGGGATTGATAATAGTTATTACTTAAACCTTGGCATATACTACAACCCATTTACACTATTTACCTTTTGCAGTTTTTGTCTGTGTCTTTTCATGTATCCTCCATAGATCATCAAAAATGTAGCATGATTTCCTAAAGACAATCTAGTCTCATTTTCTGGTATTCAATTCAGGATCAAACATATTGTTTATTTGTAATGCCTGTCCAAGTTAGAACTATTGATAATCTTGGGCCCATCATGACTGTATTGTTGTTGTTCACTCATTTTAATCCAACTCTTTGTGACCCCTTTGCAGTTTTCTTGACAAAGATTCTGAAATGGTCTGCCATTTTCTTTTCCAGCTCATTTTACATAGAGGAAAATGAAGCAAACAGGGTTTAGTGACTAGATCACGGTCATACAACTACTAAGTGCCTGAAGTCACATTTGAACTCAGATCTTCCGGACTTCAGGTTCAACTTTAGGATTGTATAGAGATTAACATTTCACATTGTGACAAGGATTATCCCTAGGAGCAGGAAGACTTCTTGTAATTCTTTTAATACTTTGTGGAAAGCAATATAACACTTAGCCCATCTGTCCATCTTCACTTTCACTAAATGCCTAGCCTACCTTTTTTTCAGTCATACATGATTTTGATGATGTCTTTTCTGCCACTTCTCATGTTCAGGTCATGTACAGCCCTATATCCATCTTTCCCTTTCTCTTTGAGCAGCAATGTGCTGATAAATTATTAATGATTAATTCTTTGGAAACACAACAGCATACTTTTAAGTTGAATCTGCATTATTGACATTTTCTCCATCACTTTTTTAAGTCTAGACAATCAATTAAATAAGTCAAATCCTGGTTTGAGGTATTGGCTGATTTCCAATGGTATAAATGCTCACATTGAAAATTTAACATTCAATTGGGTAATGTCTAAACAAATTATGGGACATGAATATTATGGTATACTATTGTTTTATAAGAAATCATAATTGGTTGGACTCTAGAGAAGCATGGAATGATTTACAGGATCTGATGCTGAGCAAAGGGAGTAGAACCAAGAGAATAATGTAACATTAACAACAACACTGTGAGATGATCGACTTTGATGGAAGCAGCTCCTCTCAGCAGTCTAGAGAGCTCAGACTATATTAGACTGACTTTGGACTATATTATCCCTATCCAGAGGAAGAAAAACAAAACAAAACAAAACACACACACACACACACATCCCTTCAGAATCTGATGAACACTTTTTTTCCCTAATTTAATATTTATTTATTCTCATTTTATACAATATTTTTATACATTAATAAAATATTCTTAAGAGTAAACAAAATACCCCCTCCCCCCAAAAAATATAGACTCACTTGAGCGATAAAGTAAAGGGGAGAGAAAAAAAAATTAAAATTAAAATAAAAATATAATAGTAATAATTGTAGGTATGGCCAGGTGGCGTAGTGGATGGAGCACCAGCCCTGGAGCCAGGAGCACCCAAGCCCATGTCTGGCCCCATACACCCAACAATCACCCAGCCGTGTGACATGCAAGCCACCCCAACCCCACTGCCCTGCATAAACCAAAAAAAAAAAAGAGAAAAAAAAGACCTAAAATAAAATAAAATAGTAATAATAGTAGGGGCGGCTGGGTGGTGGACAGAGCACTGGCCCTTGAGCCAGGAGCACCCGGGTCCAAATCTGGCCTCAGACACTCAACGATAACCCTGCTATGTGGCCCCAGGCAGGCCACCCAGCCCCATTTGCCCTGCATCCCCCCCAAAACAATAATAATAATGATAATGATAATAATAATAATAATAATAATAATAATAATAAATGTACTACAGTCTGTGTTCCAACACCACCAACTCTGTTGTGGGTAGATCACATTCTTTATGATAAATCCATCACAAAAGTTACTTCCATATTTTTCCACCGTTGCCATTGCTGATCACAACTCCCTCCTTTTGTATTTCTCTACTACCATGTACTGTATTTTCTCTCTCCTTTCACTGACTCTGCTGTAGGGTAGCAGACAGATCCCTGGCTCTGGGGCCAAGAGGCCCCAAGCCCCCATATCACCCCTTAGGCCCAGCATCCACCTGGCCCTATGGTTCCTGACAGGCCATCCAATCCCATCTCCTTGCAAGAAGTAAAAAAGAAAATGTGTTATATCTTACCCCTCTCCCCCCATGGTCCATCCTCTCCTCCTTCATTCACACCCCCCCCCTTCCCCCGTCCCCCCCCTCCTTCTTATTCCAGATGTCTATACCCCATTGAGTATAAATGATGTTTCCTCTCCTAGCCACCTATGATGAGAACAAAGATTCCCTCATTCCCCCTTGCCTTCCCCCCTTCCATATCATTGCAATAGCTCATTGTAATAAAGAAAAATCTTATTATATGAAATATCTTGGCCTATTCCCCCTCTCCTTTTTCTTTCTCCCATTACATTTCCCTTTTTTTCTATTGACTCCATTTTTACACCATATTTTATCTTCAAATTCAGCTTTCTCCTGTGCTTCAACTATAAAAGCTCCTTCTACCTGCTCTGTTAATTGAGAAGGTTCATATGAGTATTATCAGTGTCATTTTTCTATGCAGGAATACATGCAGTTCATCATCAAGTCCTTCATATTTCCCCCTTCTCCTCCACTCTCTATGCTTCGCCTGAGTCCTGTATTTGAAGATCAAACCTTATGTTCAGCTCTGGCCATTCCAACAGGAACATTTGAAATTCCCCTGGTTCATTAAAAGTCCATCTTTTTCCCTGGAAGAGGACATTCTTGATTCTCGGTTGCATTCTAAGCTCTTTTGCCTTCCGGTATATTATATTCCAAGCCCTATGAACTTTTAATATAGTTGCTGCTAAGTCCTGTGAGATCCTGATTGCAGCTTCACGGTATTTGAATTGTGTCCTTCTGGCTGCTTGTAATATTTTCTCTTTGACTTGGGAGGTCTGGAACTTGGCTATAATATTCCTGGGGGTTGGTTTTTTGGGATCTCTTTCTTGGGGGGATCTGTGGATTCTCTCCATTTCTATTTTGCCATCTGCTTCTAGGATATCAGGACAATTTTGCTGTAGTAATTCTTTGAAAATGATGTCAAGGCTCTTTTCCTGATCATGACTTCCAGGTTTTCCAATAATTTTATAATTTTCCATTTCAGTTGTTTTTTCAATGAGATGTTTCACATTTTCTTCTAATTTTTCATTCTTTTGGTTTTGAAGTCTTGATTCCTGATTTCTGGTAAATTCATCAATTTCCCTGAGTTCTATTCTTTGTTTGAAGGATTTGTTTTCCTCAGAGAGATTTCTTATCTCTTTTTTCCATCTGGCCAATTCTGCTTTTTAAAGCATTCTTCTCCCAATAACTTTTTGAACTGTTTTATCCATTTGACCTAAGCTGCTTTTTAGCATGCTATTTTCTTCAGCATTTTTTTTGGATTTTCTTGACTAGGCTGCTGACTTCATTTTCATGTTTTTCCTGCATCTCTCTCATTTCTTTCCCCAGTTTTTCTCCTAACTCCCTCATTTGATTTTCAAAGTCTTTTTTGAGCTCTGTCATAGCCTGAGCCCAATTTCTGTTTTTCGTGGTGTCTTTAGATGCAGGAACTTGTGCTTCCTCATCTTCAGACTGAGTGTTTTGATTCTTCTTGGGCTCACAGGCAAAATATTTCTCAATGGTATTCCTCTTGTTCCTCTGCTTGATCATTTTTCCAGCCTTAGACTGTTTTGGGGGTGCTTCCTGAGCTTTTGGGACACTCCCACAAGGGTCTCAGTATGTGAGGCTCTGTCCTCCCTCCTGGTCTGTGAATGACCATATGCACCTCCCTCTGCCACGGGGCTGAGGTGGAGGGGGCCCTGCTGTTCTATGGGGGGGCCTAGACTGTGGTCAGGATCTGAATGTGGTCAGAGCCCCAGAGTCCTGTTCCAGGGGCAGAGCTCAGCAGTCTCTCTCTCTCTCTCTCTCTCTCTCTCTCTCTCTCTCTCTCTCTCTCTCTCTCTCTTTCTCTCTCTCTCTTCATTCCCCTACCTAGGTTCAATGGGCTCATGTCCTGGGGGCTCCTGCTTACAGGCTGTGCCTGCTTCTGTTTCCTGGATTGGAACTGCCTTCGCCAAGCTGCTGCTCATTGCTCACTGTGTGCCCTGAGGGCTGGCAGAGGTCCCCACTGTTCCCCCAATTTGTACCTTGTGCTCCCTGGGGCGTAGGTCAGGAAACTCCCCCACTTCTGTGAGCCGTGGCTCCCAGTGCACTGGGATTGCTTCCAGGAGGCTGAAGTTCTTTCACTGTGGCGGGCCACCCCTCTGGCGGGCGCCCCTCCAACCCTGGGGAGCAGAGCCTTTTTGCTCTTTTCCAGGTTACCTTGAGTAGGAGAACTGCCTCACTGGGTCCCTCTGTGGGTTCTGTCTCTAGAAAATTTAGTTAGAGTCCTTAGTTTAAAAGTTTTATGAGAGAGCGCCCAAGACATGATCCACTCTTGTTGCCATCTTGGCTCTGCCCCCTCTCTGATGAACACTTTATAAAAATTATTTTTTATGCATCTCTTTCCCTTAATCCTAATCCCATATGCCAAAAATTACCAATTTGTAAACGTGTTTATAAAAATATGTAAATGCAATGCTAACTTGATTGTTTGCCACTAAGGGGAAGGAGTGGAAAGGGAGGGTGGAAGGAAATTTTGTAACTTAAAAATGTACATGTGCATATGAATGAAAATGAATACATTTTTTAAATTTTAGAAAAAAAAGGAAATTTAACAATCAGCTCTGCCAAGCTACTGAATTGGTTCCCCTGCTTTTGGGCCACCTCAAGTTTTGATTCTTCTGAGATCAGAGATGTCATCACTGGGAAAATGCTGGTTTTAAAGTGATACTAATAAAAAAGATGTGTCTTTGCAACAGGAAACTGCTTGGAATTGTATAAATTGCACAATATCCCAAATGCTTTCTAGTCTGATGGCCTTCCATTCAATTACTTGTTATCCATCTGTAATACCTTCTGTCTGAGATAAATATTCTGATGATCCCTGGTGGCTCATCAAGATTTTAAAATAGTTGACATTTCTTGTTGTGACAAGTAGTGTTATCCTAATTTTACAGATGAACAAATCTAAACAAGCATAATTTAAGATTTACTAACTTCTACATGTTCAATTATAATTTTAAATTCATGGTTCCTTTATTTCTTCTCTTCCTCTTTTATTTTTTTCATTTCCATCTTTAGCTTCTATTCAGTTAGTATGGTGGAAAGATGCTGAATTGGAAGATTTTCTGTTGAATCCCTCTGAAGCTTACTACATGTTTGACAACTTTGGGTCTCAGTTTCCTTATTTGTAAAATGAGGGTATTGGACTAGACTGACTCCAAGTTCACTCACAGATTTAAATCTATAAATCTCCCTTTCTCTCCTTTCCTCTTGTCTCCTTCTTGTTCTTTTCACTTTCCCCCCCTCCCCCTCTTCTGCCTTCTCTTATTCTCCTCTTTCTTCCCCTGCCTTTCTTTTCCCTTCCCTCTCTTCTCTTTCTTCTCATCTCCCTCTACTTCTTTTATTCCTCTTTTTTCTTTCTCTTTCCTTCTTTTCCTTCCCTCCCCTCTCTTCACTCTCTTCTCTTCCTCTCCTTCCTCCCTTTCCTTTCCTTTCCTCCCATCCCCTCTATTTTCCTCTCCTCCCTTCCCTTCTTCTTTCTATCTTCCATTCTCTCCTCTTCCCTTTTTTTAATTCTCCTTCCCTTCCCTTACCTCTCTTCTACTCCTTTCTCTTTCTGTTCCCTCTTCTCTGCTTCCCTCCATTTCCTTGCCACTGTTCCCTCCTCTCCTCTCTTTTCTTCTCTTCTCTCTACTTTCCTTTTCTTTTCTTTCACCCTCCTTCCTTTCCTTCCTTCCATTATTCTCTCCTTTGCTTTTTCTCTATTTGACTAAGTGAACTCCCAATTAAGTATGGTCACAGACTGACCTTACCCTGAACAGAGGCTAACTGCCATTAGGATCCAGACAATATTCCTGTACAGATCTTTTATGGATGCCTGAGGTGTTTTTGTAAATCTCTGGGTGGTCTAGCTGGATTTCCTGGGTGAGTTGTAACAAGGTTCTAAGTCATGGGATGCCTTGCCCATGTTGTGTAATGTAACTATTAAACCAAGCTATCCTGTTGCTCAACTGCAACCTCCAGATCCAACCTTCCAGATCCAAATTCAAGCTCAATTCCATATAAAACATTACCCAAAAGAGCATTTACTATCTAAGAAGAGGAATTATAAAACAAAGCAACTCTGTGGACTTATTGATTTGTAGAACCAACTGGAAGGATGATTTAAACTAGCTCTAATTCAAAGAGAAACTAGTGTTTGCTTAGATAAAAACCAAGCCCTATAAAGAGTAGATGACATCAGTCATTTCAGTTCTGTAGGGACAATCGTTCTTTCTCCTTCATTCCAAAGACAACCTACAAAGGACTCAATTTCTTTTTCTCCTAAGACTGCCACAGGTGTGGCCCATACTGTAGGCTCAAGAACTGAAAGGACTACTTCTTTCCTTCTCACCACTTATTCCCCTTGCTTTTCTCACCAAAGATAAAGACAAGAGGCTGGGAAGCTTTGTGATTTTGAGAGGACAGAGAACAGCGGGGTAATGAGAAAGTAGACAAAAAAAAGTTGTAATTTGGGGGCCCAGAGTGGGAAAATTAGATAGTGGAAAATAAAAGACACCCAGAGCGCACAAGAATGATGATTTACCACATCCTTACCACAGTTTTTTTTAACACAATGACCTTCAGAGTGAATAGCCTCTTTTCCTTTATATTATATGCCATATTTCCCCATGTATAAGATGTAACTTAATTTTGGGGCCCAAATTTGAAAAAAAAAGTATTACATAAAGTTATTGAATTCAAGTTTTATTCATCATAAAATTCAAGGACCTTTTTGCTCATAGCTTTCAGGCATCTTGTGGGCAAGTCTGGTGCGAGGACACATGTTTAGTCCATTCTATTTCATGAACCTGAAGCACAAATTATGTCCTGCTTTGAAATCAGTAGCTTCTTTTTCATCAGCAATTCTTCTTACCTCCTGCTGAACCACCTTTGTGGACAAAGGAATTCCAATTGCTGTTTGCTCTTCAATCCATCTCTTCAATTCCCTCTCTAACTCAGGCCATTTTGCTGACTTGCCTTTCATGACCTTCTTCTGCCTGGTGTTTTCAGTAGGGTTTCTTCTTTCCCTAGCCAGTCTTGGATTGTTTTCTCACATGGAGGAGGACCGATCTGATGATTTCCAGTCCTTTTTTTTGTTGTTGTTTTTTTTGCAAGGCAAATGGGGTTAAGTGGCTTGCCCAAGGCCACACAGCTAGGTCATTATTAAGTGTCTGAGACTGGATTTGAACCCAGGTACTCCTGACTCCAGGGCTGGTGCTTTATCCACTATGCCACCTAGCTGCCCCCTGATTTCCATTCATTTTTGCAAACTGTAGCACTTTGAACTTGAATTCAGCACTATGTGAAAATCTTTTCTTAGTCATTTCTGGGCAGAACATGGCAAATGTGAAACAATGATCACAAAGATGGAAATGCAAGTAAAAAAAAAATCTACAACTGTATAAGACACTCCCAAGGTTTTAGACCCCAAATTTTTCTAAAAAGGGTGCATCTTTTACATGGGGAAATATAGTAGATGATATATTTGCATGTTTTAGTTCTGCCTTTAAACCTAATTTTATGATGATAGATTATACATGACTGATATTATGAATTTTAATTTGTATCTAATAATATCTATTATATAGAAAGATTATTCCAATAGAAGGAAAATCCAGATGTGGGCTTTTCCCCTCAAACAAAAGATTTTTAAAAAATGATCAAATAATGAAATTGTTATTTCCATAACATTTTGATAATGTGTAAAAAAAAGTAAATTGGTAACAACTGTGGAATAATATTTCAGATGAATGTAAGAGGCCCAGGGCAATCCTCAGACAGAAGACTCCTTGGCAATTAATTGCTGATTACTATCCATTTCTACCACCCTACAGGGGAAGGGGAAGGTTTCTTTTCCAAAGACAAAAACCTTTGGACTGTAGCCTTTACTCTTAACTTCTCTCTGATGCCCTTCCTTTGTCCTAGTAGAACAAAATCTTCATTCAACCATTTTAGACAGCAAACTTGCTAAGCTACCATGTAAGGAAATCTCAGGATGCAAATTACATAAAAAAATCTGAATTTTGCATGAACACAGATAGCTAAATGGTCATGGAAAGTCATCTGGACTTGAAGTCAAGGAAGACTTGACCTGACACTAGCTATGTGACTTTAAGCACATGGTTTCCTTCTCTTTAAAATGGAGATAATAATGGCAACTACTCTTAGTTGTAAGGATAAGATAAGATAATACACATAAAGTACTTTGCAAACCTTGAAGAACTATATAAATGTTTTTATTCAATCCTGTCTGACTCTTTGTGATCCCATTTGGGGTTTTCTTGGCAGAGATACTGGGATAGCCCAGGCTCATACAATTAGTAAGTGTCTAAAGGCAGATTTGAACTCAAGTCTTCCTGACTCCAGTGGGGTATTGCACCCACTATTTCATATATATATATATATATATATATATATATATATATATATATTAGATATTATTTATCATTAGCTATCCATTATATATATACATATATATATATGTATATATATAATGTCAGCTATTATTAAGTGTGAGGGAGTGCTGTACTAAGTCTCCAGCTTCATTTTCTCCTTGGGAAGCCAATGGCCAGATAAGAATCAAAATGACTAGAGATGCAAGGAAATCAGGAATAAGTGACTTACCCAAGGTCACACAGTTAATATGTGTCTGAACCCTAATTTGAAATCAGGTCCTCCTAACTTCAGAATCTGACCACTACCCACAGTACCATCTAACTAGAACTCAAGAGCAAAGAGTTATGAGGATAATGGAAAGGTTGGGCTTAGGTAAACAGGGATGAATATAGCTATTGATTCTGAAGCACAGGGTTAAGGAGAATAGGAGCTGGGAATTTATCCTTCAAAGGATGAGTGACCATTTGGAAAGGGGAAGCCACCCTCTAGGGTCCTATGGTAATTGAGTGTGGAGCTCACTGCTTTGGCCTCCAAGAGAGGCAATATTTTTTAGTAATTTGGAGTCCCTAGTGCTGAAAGAAGAACAAGGTGGTGATTAGGTTCTTGGAGTCTGGGCTGAACTCTTAAGCAGTCGATCCACAAGATGATGGAAGACGAGGTATTCCTAAGAGATATACTTCATATGACAAAGGCACTCAAGTTCTGTCTTGAGACTCCCTCTCTTCCCCCCTTTCTTCTCTGTAATCCTTTTCTTTGACAAAGCAATTTCAGAATTCATTTAATATTCACCCAAGAAAGTAATTGCTTTCATTACTTTAATCAGCCACAAATCATTAAAAAAAAAAAATCCCAAACAGTAATACTCAATTTGATCTTCTACCTTCTTCACCAGACCTGACTCTGAATCACTTTAGTCCACTTCTAAAATTCAGATCTAGGTTGAAAGGATAATATTTTGGTTCTACTGCATACATTCAAAAGAATGTGCTAAAGATTCTGGAAGTATTTCTAAAATCTTTTGAGCAATTCTTTACAATAACTCATATAGCTTTTTGAAGTAACTAATTTGAAAGGCAGAGTATTCATCTAGTATGTTGGTTAAAATAATCAGCCATATTATTTTAACATCAGATGTTGCATTGCACAGGACCCCTTTCTAGATGAATATTTTGTAACTAGTAACAAGATACTAGTAACTAACTAGTAGCTATTTTGCAAAGGAACTTATTGTGGTTGTTTATCCTTCATCCTCATAGAGATCTATGACATCATGGATGTAATGCCATGACATACAAGTGAACTGGATTTAAGTGAGGAAGACTGTGTAATATCAGTAGCCTCACTTTCTTCTTTGGAGGAATCTAGTCCAATGACCAGATGTGGGTCAGGATGACTAGAGATGACCCTGGATGCAGAGGGAGAGCTGGGTCTTTTATTTTTTTTAAGTTGTTTTTTTTTTTTTTGCAAGGCAATGGGGTTAAGTGGCTTGCCCAAGGTCACACAGCTAGGTAGATCTTAGTCTTTTTAAGTAAGGGTCTTTAATAACTTGCAGTTTGACTGAAGCAATGCCCATTCAGTGATTAAGAATAGGTAAGAAAGAAATGGGGCAGAGATTGGCCTCTTTCACCTAGTCAAAAAAAAATTAAAAATCAATATAGGAGGTTAAAACCTATTATTGTCCAGTTGATGAGATTCCAAGAGATTTGTGACCTGTAAACTCCAAGATATCTTGCAAGGTTCCGGGTCAAGCAAAGTAACTAATAACTAGGGCAGAGAAAACTGAGATAATATGCCTCCAGCTGGGGAGGGTCAAAAGGGAAAGGAGTTTTACAATTGGCCTGTGTCATTTCTCTGTATTGGGAATAGTGATTAGGTAGATCCCAAGCTCACTAACCCCTTCAAAAATATATTCCTCACACATTCCATCAACTGAGTTAAAAATATCTTTAAAAATCCAAATAGAACCTGAAGGGTTAATTAAACCTATTGGTCGATTCACACTTTACATTGAATTCAGTAACTCCAATACCTTCACCTAAGATCTATGAGAAAGAATTGAATCTTATCTGCCAAGGTTAATACTTCTATTTGTTCCCTTAGTTTTATCCTTTTACTTATTTTCAGAGAGCTTGTCCAATTATCCATTTCTTCACTCTTTTCTGTTTCCTGTGTCTCTGTCTCTGTCTGTCTGTCTCTTTAAACTCTGGTAACCACTGGCTTCATCCTTGTTGCCTTACAGATGTGCTCTGATTTCCCTTCTCTATAGGGAAAACATTCCATTGACTTTGCAATTCTGTGTATTTTTGCTCTATATGGTAAATCTGGAAGCATTATGGTAATGGATAAAAATGTTAGGCTTGAATTCAGGAAGATCTGAAATCCTGCCTCAGACGCTAGTTGTGGGACCTTGGCTAAGTCATATAACCTTTGTTTGTCTCAGTTTCTTCAACTGCAAAATGAAAATAATAAAAGCACTTATCTCTAAGGGTTGTTGTAAGACTCAAAGGAGATAATAATAATAGTAGCATTAAGTAAATGCTTATTCTTTCCTCCTACAGTTCTGTGAGATTTTCCCAACCCTGAAGTGGACTCGAATGAGAGCAAGACTAGTATCATGTAGTCTGACAATTCAGAGACCCATTGACATTCTGTACTTAAAACGAAAATTGGCAGTTTATTTCTATTTATTTCTTAATTCTTGTTGCCCTCAAAGAAAATGCCAGAATTAGGGCCAGAGTTAAGCCAAGGTGGCAATAGATTGTTTCGTTTTCCTGTGTCCATACCACAGGACCAAGTTTAACCGTTGGTGCTAATGAGCATTTGAAACATTTCAGAAAGTAACTAGAGACACATCTAGGGAAACCTCAGAGAAAACTAAACGTCATGTTCTATTTTAATCTGTGGGTTTCCACAATGAAAAACATTCATAAGCTAGACAGGGTAGGTATAATTAATTATCTAGTGGTTCTTGGATTAGTTGTTTTGCAAAAAACTGGGCAACTGAGAATAAAATTGCCTTGAGTTTTTAATCCACAGGGAATTTCCAAATGACATAAAGATTATAGAGGAATAGATTCAGAGCAGGAAGGGATCTCAGAGGTCATTAAGTCAATCTCTTTTTAGAGATGAAGAAAGTGAATCAGAATTTAAAAGGCAGCTTTGTTACTGAGTCGTTTCCCACTCTTTGTGACCCTAGGCCTATATCATGCCTAGCCTTCTATTCTCCACTTTCTCCCAAAGTCTGTTCAAGTTCATGTTCATTCCATCCAGTTCCATGACTACAATGCTGGAACCAGGAAGACCTTAGTTCAAAATCTGCCTCAGACATTTCCAAGCTGTGTAAGCTGAGGCAAGTTCCTCAGCTCCTCTCAGATTCAGCTTCCTCATTTGTAAATACCACACATACCTCTCTGGGTAGTGTGAGAATCAAAGATAAAAAATGATATGCAAATCTTAAAGCATTATCTTAATGTTAGATATTTTAAAATATAATCTACCCAAGTTCACACAGGAAATACGGTAGACCTGGGATTCAACCCAGGTTCTCTGACAATTGTGCTACACTATTGCCATGGAGAAAGTAAGGTCAGATTAAGGGGGTACTATCATAAGGGGTTTAGAATTCAGGTCTTAGATAAGGAAAGGGGAAGGGGGAAAGTATTTTGTTAAGTGCCTACTATGTATAGGCATTGTGCTAAATGCTTGAAATATCATTTTGATAAAAGCTAAAACCATGGATATAAAAAAGACAGATCATGGGAAAGGAAGGATTGGTAGGAATTAACAATGAACTAGATTTATATGTATGTGTGCATGGGGTGGGGGGGGGACAATGAATTGGAGGTGTGATGGTACTAGTACCTTAGGGTATGAGTTCATGTGAGGCAGAGATGGAACTCTGAGCAATGGTGGCTAATTCACTCATGTCCAGTTTATAACCAAAGAACTTCTTGTGTCAAATCAACAATGTTTCCCCAAGCAATTGTTTTCAACCTGTGTAATGAAAAAGAGTACCTCATCTAAACTTATTCTCAAATAGAAGCTGCCCTTTCATATTTCTTCAGCTTCCCCTCTTCCCCACCCTTCCATTGGTTCTTCCTGGCTCCTGTTTTCTCCACTTGTCTTTCATAGATTCTTCTTCTCTCTTCCTGTATTTGCTATTAAGAGTTTTGTAGTGGACTATTGCCTCCAGCCTCTCTGCTCTCTATCAATCCATCCTTTATTCTCTTTGGCCTTCTCTCTCCCCCTAGAGATTTTCTAAAAGAACCTCTTAATTCTTCACAATTCTTCACAGACTCCACCCTGTTCCCCTCCTTCCCCCCCCCCCATCATCCTTCCTTCTCCTCTGTTCCTCCTCCCCCCTTCTCAAACCATTTGGCACAAACTGTCACTTCCATCCGCCCCATAGCACTGGTTATTATATCCATTTCTGCCTAATTTCACCTCTTCCCTCACTGCCCAGATAATTAATACATTAAAATAATCACCATCTTGCTCTGGTGGAAATATCCCTCGTTGTCCTCCCTTACAAATTTTAAAATGCTTAAGGCCCCACATTTGTATTTTTAGCACATTCACCCAGAGTAGGTTCTCAATCCATTACTCTCTGGAGAAAAGACTATTTCTATAAAACAAGTCTAAGATTTTCCATGGTTAGGCAGTTCTTTAATATTTATCATTTTCCCTTTAAATATTTAAAAATGCTATTGCTATTGGAATTATTTCCTGTGAGTTTGGCACACAGAATGAAAGAAGTACAGCTAACAGTCCCTATCTGTGAAGTTGGATTTGCATGTGATATGAGTAAAAACACTGAAAAATGTAGTCAACTGGATTCACTATCATCTGTCTGCAGGACCCAGAAATATTGGTTCTGCTCTTCAAGTCTACTGAAGAATCTGTGGCAAATTGGACATGTTACCATGGTCTATTTGAATTAGATTCTACTTCAGGTTCATACATGCCTAACTAATCTGTATCTGAATGGAGCCATTGGTAACAAGACCTAATCCTGCTGATTTCTTGGCTGGCACTCAGTCACCAGACAATGATTATATGCTTACTGTGTAGGTGGTTCCAATGGTTAGGGCAAAGGACCATAGAGTCAGGAAGATTTGGGTTTAAATCTGGCCTTAGACACATTTTAGCCTCGTGACCCTGTGTATATCATGCAACCCTTATTTTCCTTATCTTCTTATCTGAAAAGTGGAGAAACATTGGAGAAGGAAATGGCAAACCATTCTAGTATGTTTGTCAAGGAAATCCTATTGAAAAGAGTCTATAGGGTCATATTGAGTGGAACACAACTGAACAACTGAACAATAACAATAATATATTCTGGGCAGTAAATTAAGAACTGGGAATATACAGAAAGATAAATTTCCCATCCTATCCCTCCCCAACAGAAAAACAAACAAACCATTCTCTCTTCTAGACAATGTACACTCTAATAAGAGAGGCATAAATATTTAGCAGCAAACAACAGTTATACAGAGTAGATAAGAGGAACTTTCAAAGGAGAAGATACTTGTGGCAAAGGAGACAGGGAAAATCTCATACAGAAGGTAGATATTGAATCGAATCTTCAAGGAAACCATGGAAACTAAGTAAGATGTCAGCCACTCCATTTCAGATTGATACATGCTGATCCATCTTGCTTATGCCATCTTGCTTACATAATTTCAAAATACTACTTCAAAGCATTCTTGAGATAGTTCACTGATCCCACATGTAATGCTTCCTTCATCAATTTGTCCCAACAGCTGCCACCATACCCATTCAGCATTTTTAGGTTATGACCATTCCAGGGGAGCAGAACTGGGTTGAGGTTTGACTTTAATGTCAAAATGTCTTTATTTTGTAAATACCCACATAACTAGGCAAGTCACTTGCCCTCTTAGGACCTCAATTTCCTCATCTGTAAGAGGAGATGGTTGGAATAGATTGACCTTTTTTTAGGTTCTTTTTAATTCTGAAGTCCTCTGCTTTGATGAGGGGTTCTCTGTTAGGTTTTTTACTCATTGTTAGAGGCATTTGCTTTTCTTTGAAGTGGAAGTATCACCCACAGGTTTTGCAGATGAAAGTACCTAGAAGCTGAATATGACATCAATCCCAGGTCTGGCTGTCCCACAATGTCACATGGTCTGAATTCTCTAAATGAGGCCTTGGGTATCTAACTTTCCATAGATAAAAATAATCATAGCTTTGTTTAATGAGTTACAAAGTGCTTTACTGTGAAGTAGTTTGGACAAGGATTATTGGAGGCATACCTTGGAGATATTGTGGGTTCAGTTACAGATTTGTATGATAAAGCAATCATAATATCATAATCATGATAAAACTAAATCACATTAATTTTTTGAGTTTTTCAGTGTGTTTAAAAGTTATGTTTACACTATACTGTAATCTCTTAAGTGTGTGATAGTATCATGTCTAAAACCATCAATGTACATATCCTAATTAAGAAAAATGTTTTTTGGCCCCAAAATGCTGACCATGTTCTGAGCCTTCAGCTTTTTTTTTTGCCAATGAAGATTTTGCCTTGATACTGATGATTTTGGACTGATCAGGGTGGTGGTTCCTGAAGGTTGGGGTGGTTGTGACAATTAAAAAAAAGACAACAATGAAATTTGCTCCATCAAGTGAGAAGAGATCATAAATTTAAAACTAAAAGAGATCTTTGAGGACATTAAACCCAACCCCCTTATTTTACAGATTAGTAGCTAGCATTTATAATTAAGTTTAACAAAGGTTTTATAGATTTCATTTGATCACAACAAGTTTGGGAAGTGGTTGCTATTAATATCTCCATTTTAACAGATGTGGAAACTGAGGGTGAGATCCTACATGACTTGTCCAGTGTCCCACAGCTAGTAAATATCTGATGCAGGATTCAGACTCCTAATTCTTAAATTCAGCCCTCTAAACTTTACTTCCAAAGCCAGCATCATTGCCCAGGTCCCAAACTGCTGCTTACATGGTAGAATGACATTCATTAGGTCTGAAAGTCATTGACTTCTTGCCAGTTGACTTTTTTATGTCTTAGATAAAAGGGAAGTCACATCAAGGTTTTGAGCCCTATCCTCTTGAAAGGTGCAAGGATGAAATCTTAGAGGACCTGGATTTGAATCCTGACTTTGTCACTTATTAGGCAAGTCATTTAATTTCTCCAGACCTCAGTTTTCTCATCTGTAAAATGAAGGACTTGGACTAGGTGGTCTTGAATGTTCCTTCCAAATCTAAATCTGTGGTATTGTCTCAGGGTCAGCTTCCCTATTTTTTAAAGGAAAGGAAACAAATAAAAAACCAGACTTGCCCAAACCAGATGGCCAAGTATATATTACTCCTACATCAGTCCTATAAATCAGAGGCATTAAACACACACACCCAAGTGTGGATCAAACCAGATTAAAAAGTAATTGGGGATTATTTAGCAGAATGAATGAAAATAAATTTTAACATAGATAATAGTTTTTTCCTAAGTCAATATGTGGTCTTTAGAAATCCTAACATCCAATTTAGTACCCCCCCTTCTATTTGAATTTGACATCCCTGCTATGGAGACTATTGCTACTATTATATCTCTTTCATATGCTTTCTCTTTATAAAGGGGTGTGAGCTTTGTCATAAGATTATTCTCAGAAAGTGTTATTATAGCCAAAATCAATTTATAATAACTAACTTTTAATAACTTAGTAATAATAATAACAATAATAATAATAATAATAAACTTTTACTGATTTCTGCTTTGTAGTGAGTAATGTACTAGTAAGATTCCAACACATACATACCAATAATGTTACAATGATTTCTCTTAGGTTTTCTTTCTCCAAACTATACTTTAAAAAAATAAACTTCTATTTTTAGCTTATTAAAATATGTAGCAATTTTACTTTTCTGCTTTGTAGGGAAGGCAGAATAGGTATTTTCCATCTTTAACAAATAGAGAAATTGAGGCACAGAAATGTGAAGTGATTTAGCTGAGATCATATTGCTGGTTGTTAAAAAAAGGAAGGACCAAATCCCAAGTCTATCTGACTCCCAATCTGTCCTCCTAAAAATGACCTGAAGAGGTTAATCTTAAGAGTGTTATTTGTTTGATTACATTTTTTTTTCTTTGAAAAAATAGTGCTCTATTGTTGAATTTCCTCAGAGTAAGCATCTTAAAACCCATCCTTCACCACAATAATAGACAAACAATATCTGTTGATTAAGAGTGTTTGGAGAGAGGATCTTAGTGCCAGAATTTTTTCTTTTTCTTTATAAATTGTAACTAGCAACAAATATGTAGGTAATCACACAAATAAATGAAACTCAGAATTATGAATGTCCATTTGAAGATCCAAGGGAGAATTTTCAAATTTCCACTTACAAGGTTGGTAATAATGAAAAAGACCTTACCCATCTATTTCTTTTCAAAACAAAAAATTCTTATATTGATTTGATTTTTTGGATGATACTGTGAATCATATACTTGAGGTTGCACATTTTTTTAAAGGAGGAATGTTAGGACCCCTACATAATTGCACTAAATTTAAGCCTCAAAAATTCAAAAATAGTCATTTAAATAGGGCTGGATTGAGACTTTTTAAAAACCTATCTTTGAAAGAAAAGAATAGTTAAATAAATAAATAGAACAAAGAGGATTAGAAAGGATTAGAAAAATATTCATTTATTTTAAGAGTTGAAACTACTTTCATTTATGTTAGTAACATCTTTTTATATACAGGCAAGGTGCCAGAGTTCCAGGCCTAAAGTCAGGAAAACTCATTTTCCTGAGTTTAAATCTGGTCTCAGATACTTCCTAGTTGTGTGACCCTGGGCAAGTCATTTAACCCTTTTTGCCTCAGTTTTCTCATCTATAAAATGAACTGGAGAAAGATACAGTAGATCACTGTAGTATCTTTCTCAAGAAAATCTTAAATGGGGTCTTGAAGAGTCAAACAATGTAGGTAATCACACAAATAAATGAAACAGAACAGAAAAAATCAATAACAAAAAATGTTATTACAGTATGAGCAACATATTATAGTGGAAATTCTAAACAAGCAATGAAGACATCTGAATTCCAATCTAGTTATGACCCCTGCTAGTTGTATAATATCAAACAATTCAATTAGCCTTAGTTTATCTGCAAAATGAGACTGATAATGTTGATACTACCTACTTCATAAATTTATATATTTAGAACTGGAGGTAACTGAGATCATTTAGTCTACCTCCACACCCTCCTCCTCAAAGATACTGAGCTCCCCAGCAAGTTTAAGCGACTTGTCATACAAGTGCCAAGTAGCAAAACTGGACCTGGAGACTGAATTCCAAAGAATCTTTTCCACTGCCCCATGCTGGTTGCTATGGTGAAAGTATTTTGTAAATGAATGAACATAAAGTGCTTATAAATGTCAAATATTTGTTTTATTCTTTTTTTTCAAGGCAGTAGGGTTAAGTGACTTTCCCAGATAACTAGTAAGTGTCTGAAGTTACATTTGAACTCAGGTCTTCTCGACTCCCTGCCCAGTGTTCAATCCATTGTGCCACCTAGCTGTTCCTATTTGTGATATTCTTGCTCTCATGTCCCACACAAATCTCTCAGAGGGAGATGACCATGGGGTTTTAAAAGGTTTGTCCAGTGGAGTATAAATTCTTGAAGCTCCTATCAAATTTCTCCCAAGGCTTCAAGTACCGACTGGGTGATGAACAATGTCTTCTGTTTGAGCAGTTGGTTCATCATCGATGTTAGGCACCAGGTGATGAACTTTTTTGGCCATAGCAGCCTATTATTGGAGTGTAGAAGGGATTATAGTCTGTATAATGAATTATATAAGCTTAATATATTGATTTAAGGATATCATCAAGTCAAGATAAGTCATGTCAACATGGAATCATTTAATATAACATGGAATCTATTAATGTAACAGGCACAGTGTTAAGTGAAGTGAATACAAGTACAAGCAGAAAGACAGTGCATACTCTCAAGAAACTTATATTCTAATGGGAAGACTAGACATAAAAAAAGCTAAAAAGGAGAAGGGGGAAAAGATGAAGCTACCAGCTTAGATGGTCATTGTGGAATAAGTCTCAGAGAGTGGAGTGCTACCAGGAGAAGAATGAAAATGTGGCTAACTTGAGCTTCCTCCTTAAAATAGGACCTTTGGGAGGAACTAAACAAACAGAAGAAGACCTGGGCAGAGAGTGTTTTCAATGTGCAAAGTCCAGGGATAGAACGAGTTTCCAAGGTGAAGAGGTCATCCTTATCATCATAGGTTAAGACCATAAGCAGATGTCTTGACATTTCACTGTATTTTCATTCCAATCTACTCATTAAAGTAGAATCTTTTTTAGATTGATACTTGTTTAACTTGATTCTAATAGGCGTGTGTGTGTGTATGTATAACAATGATTTTCTTTTAAAATATTTTATAAATCATATTTTTAGCTAATTTTTGACAATCTTCTCCAGGTAAATCCCAGATAAGTATCTATTTCCATACATATTGAAGATAACTAATAGGTAAATATAATGGCTAAAAATGATTTGCATAAAATAATTATTATTTACTTTAGGAAATGCTGTACAATAGGATTCCTTGAAAAAATAAGAAAATTCCTTTCACCCCTTTTTTGTTTAGATCTATGACTTCATTGGTGTTAGGAACTCTCAGTAAGACAACTCCTGCCAATACAATTATTCTTAAAAGTTTTAGCAACTCTTGCCCACAACTGGTATTTTTCATGGACAAACTTCAGCTTAGGTCCTGCTAACTCCACTATTTCAAGTGAGAAGACAATGATTCAAAGGAAAATAAACTTAACTAGGCTACCTAAAATGACTTATGCAATTTTTGAAAATCACTACTTTTCTTTCCTCTTCTATGAAATGAAAATATTAGATGATTTCTAAGATTTTGCACCACTCTAAAGCTTTATTTCCATAAGTTTGATTTGTGTAGGACCTTTCAGGGACACATTTATTCAATGCAGTGAAGCTATATATATAATATATATATATATATAATATATATATTATAGTGCCATACCTATTCAATGATGGAAATTATTTTAATTGAAAGGTCTATATTTTTATGCTGAATTTCTTTCACATTTTAATTCATATTAGCAGAGTTAAAATGTCCCATAACTATTTTCTAAGTATCCTAGATACCACAAGTGAATATTTTTACTTTTTTTGTACAATAATTTAACAATTTTTATATGACAAAAAATAAACCAAATTAACAGTAAGTATAAAATCTCCTGTTAAAAATGAACTTGTAAGGTTTCTCACTAAAACAATATAGCATTTCAAAAAATTATTACTGATCTCCACAGATCCAATTTAACATTTTTTATATAAGATAAATCAGGAAATAGCCTTTCTTTCAACTCAGAATCCCGCATAAGTTTCAGAATATCATGTCAATATCTCACATATTTTAATACTTGAATCAGTCAGGGGAAAAATTTATATATGGTATATTATTTCAGAACTTAATTTTAATTGGTCTTCAATTTTAATTCTACTCTTTTGCTTTAAGAGCATTTAAATAGCTTCAAGAATTTGACCTTGACTTACTGTGTGAATTTTCATTTAAAAGTTACTCAAAATACGGAAACTACTAAGAATAAGAATCACCATTGAAATGTAAGTCAGACAGGAGTGAATCTTGAGTTCATGACTAATTTGTAATGACAGGAGAGGTGTATGTGAAGAAAAGTTGTATGTTGTTGATGGCTTGAATTGAATTTGGGGTTGTTAAGAACCACATCCTGATTGGCTTCTGTCCCTTATAAGTAATTTTATGATAGGGGGAAAAAAGCTACAGAGGACTGGGAAATAACCATGGCAATGCTTTTTTGAGTAAAAAACTGGCAAGATTTCAACCTATGATTTTAAAAGTAAAAAGAGAGGAGGGAAAAAAAAAGATTGTTGTTGATTCTGATCTAAATTAGAAACCCATGAAGGGAATACAATGTTTTCTGAAGCATTGAGTTAGTCAATGATGTAATTTTGGACTTCATTCAACAAAGAAAAGCTAATGAGATTCCTAATGGTAGTTGTGTGATAAAAGCGGCTTTGAAATAATCTGTGAGCATTTCAAGATCATGTAAAGCAGATGATCTTAACTTTTTTATATATGTCATGGATCCCTTTAACAGTCTGATGAAACCTATCAAAATCATGTTTTTAAATGCCTAAAAATATTATACATAACATAATAAACATAAATATAAAGCAAAAAAAATTTTGCCCTACCAAATTCATAGAATCTCTGAAATCTAGGTTTGAGGAGTTTAGGTTAAAAACTCTTCAATTAGAGTGAAAAAAATGATTTGAATGCTGCTCTAAGGTAGCACACAGGACTGAGTTCTAAATATAAATGCTATTTAAGGAATGTGTCAAAATCCTCACGACCTCAGATGTGTTTTACATGGGGTTGCCATATCACTGTCTTTTCTAGATTGAAATTCCCCTGAGATACTGGTGGTAGGTCAAATATAGAAAAATATACAGATAAGGAAAAAAAAACCCTAAAAGTTGTGGGAAGGGGTTTGCTGGGGATGAATCTAAAATTCTGTTTTTTGGGTTTTTTTTGTTTTGTTTTAGATTTTTTCAAGGCAATGGGGTTAAGTGGCTTGCCCAAGGCCACATGGCTAGGTAATTATTAAGTGTCAGAGGTCAGATTTGAACCCAGGTATTCCTGACTCCAAGGCCAGTGCTCTATCCACTGTGCCACCTAGCCACCCCAAATCTAAAATTCTGTATTAACATTAACAATTTAAAATATCTTTTTATTCAAGATTTTAATGTTCATGTTATATTTGCTATTATTTGCTTTCCTTATGTTGTTTTTAATTTCAGTGTTGGAAAGAATAAAGGGAGTAGGAGAACACAGCTGGGCTATAGCTATTTCCTATGTAGTTTTTAGTTTTTCCTGGGAAATGGTGACAAAATATTCCTTGCCTAGAATATGACATCCCCATACCTATTCCCCTAAAGTCTTGTTTAAGTCCAAAGTCTCAACTCCTGAACTTTTCTTCCTTCTTGAATATTTTTATTACTGCTGAAAACAGATGGTAAACCTGAGGATTGGTGTTTTACCTCCTCTTCCTACCAGAGCTTGCCCTCTAGTGGAGGTGTTAATGGGGTGTAAAATAACCCAAAGGGAGGGAGGCAAATGGGGGAGGGGATACAAGGGACAGGGAAATGGTGCAAAAGAATCTAGATGTTCCACCAATAGGAAATAAGTCTTTGAATACCTGCAAATTGCTTGATTACTTTAAAAAAAGACACACCCTTTTCCTTTAATAAATAATATTCATCATCTATCCCAAGTTACTACTATGAGAATTTATTGTTTTTTTCTTTTGTTTTTTTTGTAAGGCAAATGGGGTTAAATGAGAATTTATTTTTAATTAAAAAATTCAACTACTACACAAGGAAATAATAATCAAAAGACCTATTTGTGCAAAAATATCTACAACATTTTTTATCTGCAATACTGAAAAATTGCAAATAGCTGCATTCATTCAATCATTCAGCAATCACTTATGAAAATACCTACTAGGTGCCAGACATTGAGGTAAGTCTCTACAAGTTAGATAACAATGAAATAGTTCTTGTCTTCTAGGTACTTAATTTCTTTTGTGGGTAAACAGTAATGTCTACAGAAAAGTAAATATAAAATATCCAGTTATTTACTATAGGGAAGGGTATTAGTAGTTGGAAAGTTCATGCTAGATTTCTTGGAGAAGGTGGCACTTTGAGTTGAGCTTTGAAGGAAGCTAGGGATTCCGTGAGATAGAAAAAAGTAAGGAATGTACTACAGATATGGTGGTCAGCTTGTGAACAGGTGCAGAGATAAGGAATAGAATTTAATGTGTAGAGGACAGGAAATTGGTCATTCTTGTTGGACCATATAATCTATGAAGGAAGATGATATGTCTGGAAAGGAAAGATAAACAGATGAAGAGTCCTAGATCTGCAGTCAGAGGGCCAGAGTTTAAATCATTTTACTTAAGTTAGTTGTATGATAGAGGGAATCTTCTCATCTTCAAACGAAAGGACTGGTTAAGATGATTTCCAATATCCTTTGCAGTTTGTAAGAAGAATAGTTCCAAAGACAGTGATATCTTGGTACAATCTGGGCAAGAATATACTCTTTTACTATATTTCTTTATTTCAAGGATCAATGGTTTCTTTGTCATGGACTCTTCCTTCATCAAAGTAGATTGCAATCTCTTGGCAAACAATCCTGAAGAGTTGCTGTAGTCCAAATATTTATCCCTTTGGAGCCAAACTGACAACCCTTTCCAAGACTGGCTAAGGTGGCCTTCACTAGACTTATATATAGTTTGTTGCTGGGCTTCCACACAAAACTTTTCCTTTTTTTCTGGGATCTGCTAAAGTTTGTGACCCACTGGTGTAGTCTCTTAGAAAATAGAAATGTAGGGCATAGAATCATAATTGTAGAGCTGGATGTGACCTCAGAGGTTATTAAACTTCTGCAGATGAGAAAAATGAGGTTTTAAGAAACTAAATGATTTATCCAGGGACATAGAACTAGAAAGTGTCATGGGTAGGATTTGAAACCACATTTTTCAAACTTCAAATCCAGCACTCACAATAAGATATTAGAGGAGGACTAAAGCGGGAGCTTTTGCCATAATGGTAAGCAGGAAGGATAAACTGAAATAAGCAAAGGTTTATATGAAACAAAACATGTTTTGCTTTTTCCTAAAGTTAGGAAAATTCTACATATACCAATAAGTCACTGGATTTAGAGTCAGGTAGTCTTAGGTTCAAACTTTGCCTCAGAAACTTACCAGCAATGTAACCCTGAGCAAATCACTCTGTTTCTCCTGTACCATTATCTGTAAAATGAGGGTGTATAGACCCAATAGTCTCCCAGGTCTATACATACATATATATATATATATATATATATATATATATATATATATATATATATGCATATATATATTATATTGTCAGGTATGTAATGAGAAAGAGGGGGAGAAAGGGAGGGAGAGGAACAGGTAAAGGAAGAAACAAAAGAGGGAGAAAGAAAGAGGGGAAAGGATGAAGGAGAGATAGAGAGTGGGAAGTGGTGGGGAGGGGGAGGGGCAGGGGGTAAGGGGAGGGATGAAGGATGGGGAAGATTAGTATTTTGCTGGCTATTTAGTACAGTAGATAGAACACTTATTCCAGAAGCAGGAAGATCTGAGTTCAAAACCAGCTTTAAATACCAACTAGGTGTATGACCCTGGGTAAATCATTTAATCTGAGTGCCTCATTTCCCTAAACTAATTTATAGTAGCTACCACTCAAAGTTTTGGAAGTCTTGGGGCACAGTGGATAGAGCACCAACCCTGGAGTCAGGAGTACCTGAGTTCAAATCTGACCTCAGACACTTAATAATTACCTAGCTGTGTGGCTTTGGGAAAGCCACTTGACCCCATTGCCTTGCAAAAACCTAAAAAAAAAAAAACCCAAACCCCCCAACAACAAAGTTTTGGAAGTCTTAAATGAGATGGTATTTGTAAAATGCTTTGCAGACCTTAAGGCATTATAGAAGGCTAGCTATTATTAATATTCTTTCTTGATTTCTTTTGTTGGTTGTACTTCCAGATCATGACCTCTAATTACAGGTGCCCCTCAGTGCTCTGTGCTTTTCTTACCCACTATATACCACTTCACTTGATGATTTCATCAGTGCCCGTAGATTTAATTAATTTGAATACCATCTCTAGGCTGATGATACTCAGGTCTACACATCCTGCCTCAATATCTCTGCTGATCTCCAATCTCGCATCTCTAATTTTTTACTTGATGTACTTCAAAGATTTGTTATTTCATGAATCTGGGTATGTTTTGTCATATCAAGGGTGCTAATTTGTAGAAGTTGGGGGGGGCAATCAAGCATTACATCAAGCTTTGACAAGATGAATGAGGTGATCAGTCCCTCAGTTGCTTGAGAACAGAAAACTACTGTACTCCTCCTAATGCAGGAATAGCACCTTTTATATACTACCTATCTTCAGTTCCATTTTTACAACCAGTCAGTTCATTTTAAGACATGCCTGCCTTTGGCTCTCTTATATACATTCCTGCTCATTTCCCCAGGGATTGTGTATCCTGGACCTGGCTAATTGTAATTATATGAGGAGTCACATCCAGAAATAGACCTAGAGATAGTATGGGTCTAATTATCTATTTCTTCTGTTTATATTCCCTTCAGGGATGCTGGTCCTTTATTATTCTCCACTTTGGAGATTTGGCATTTTAACTGGAAAGGAGATGAAACACTCTATCTTGTTCAATATCATTAAGTTCCTCATAGTTAGTCCTTCTCTTCCACTCCCTCTGTGGTTCACCAGAGTCCTGTACTTGGAGATCCAACTTTCTGTTCAGCTCTGGTTGTTTCAATAGTAAAGTTTAAAGTCCCCTGTTTCATTGAAAGTCCATCTTTTCCCCTGAAAGAATATGTTCAGTTTTGTTGGGTAGTTGATTCTTGGTTGTAAACCAAGATCTTTTGCCTTCTGGATTATAATATTCCAATCCCTATGAGCCCTTAATATAGATGCTACCAGATCCTGTGTAATTCTGACTATGGAGCCACGGTAGTTGAATTTTTGTTTATGGCAGCTTTTAATATTTTCTCTTTGACTTGGGAGTTTTGGAATTTGGCTATAATATTCCTGGAAGTTTTTCTTTTGGGATCTCTTTCAGGAGGTGATTGGTAGGGGGCAGCTAGGTGGTGCAGTGGATAAAGTCAGAAGTACCTGGGTACAAATCCAGTCTCAGACACTTAATAATTACCTAGCTGTGTGGCCTTGGGCAAGCCACTTAACCACATTTGCCTTGAAAAAAAACCTAAAAAAAAGTGACTGGTGAATTCCCTCAATTTCTATTTTTACCCTCTGCTTCTAGGATCTCAGGACAATTTCGCTGTATTATTTCTTGAAAAATGAAGTCTAGGCTCTATTCCTGGTCATGACTTTCAGATAGACCAATAATTTTTAAATTATTTCTTCTGGATCTGTTTTGAAGGTTGGTTGTTTTTCCAATGAGATATTTCACATTTTCTTCTAATTTTTGGCTTTTTTGGAAGAGTTTTACTTCTTCCTGATTTCTTGCAAAGTCATCAGCTTCCTTTAGTTCCATTCTGCATTTGAAGGAGTTATTTTCTTCATGAGCTTTTTTATCTCCTTTTCCAGCTGGCCAATTCTGCTTTTTAAGGCATTCTTCTCCTCATTTGCCTTTTGTGGTGCTTTTTCCATTTGGCTTAAACTAGTTTTTATTTTATTTTAGATTTTTGAAAGGCAATGGGGTTAAGTGGCTTGCCCAAGGCCACACAGCTAGGTAATTATTAAGTGTCTGAGGTCAGATTTGAACTCAGGTAATCCTGACTCCAAGGCCGGTGCTCTATCCACTGTGCCACCTAGCCACTCCCCCCCCCCTTTTGTATTTCTTTCACACTCACTGATTTGGATTTCATGATTTTTCTGCATCGCTCTCATTTCTCCTCCCAATTTTTCCTCTACCTCCCTTAATTGTTTTTCAAAGTCTTTTTTTTGAGCTCATCCATAGTTCGAGCCAATTTTCTATTTCTCTGGAGGTTTTGGATACAAAAACTTTGATTCTGTCATCATCTGAGTATGTGTTTTGATCTTCCATGGGACCAAAGTAATTTTCTATGGTCAGATTCTTCTTTGTCTGTTGTTTACTCATATCCTCAGCCCAAGACTAATTTACAGCACTTCTAAGGCTTTGGGGGTTTTTTTGGGACACCCCACTGGGAACTTTATTCCTCCAAAGTCTTATGCTCTCTAGCTTGTGCTTTGACCACAGGCATTCCCCTCTGCCCTGGAGCTGTGAGGAGGGGCCCTGCTATCTTAGTGTGGAAGACCAAACTGCAAGCTGGATCTGAGTGTGGGTAAACAGCAGAGTCCTGCCCCAGGGAGAGCAGAGAGATTTCTTTTTTTTTTCTTTTTTTTGCAAGGCAAATGAGTTAAGTGGCTTGCCCAAGGCCACACAGCTGGGTAATTATTAAGTGTCTGAGACCGGATTTGAACCCAGGTACTCCTGATTCCAGGACCTGTGCTTTATCCATTGTGCCACCTGGCCACCCTAAGCAGAGAGATTTCTTCAGTTTCTCCTGACCCCCTTACCATCTGTGGGCTGTGCTCTGGAGGTGCATGCTGGTTTTTCCTGTTTTTTGCTGCAGATTCTATGGCCGTGCTCCTCACTCCACACTCATTCTGGTGTAGCAGAGTTGTCTCACTGCCCCTTAAAGCTGTTTCTGGTGATCCCTGGGCTATGCTGTGCTGGGATGGGCTGTGCTGTGCCTGTGGCCTGGGCTTTTTTCCAACTCCTGGTCCTGGTGAAACACACCTTTCTAGTGGAGCTTCTAAGTTTTCTTGGACTGGGAAAATGTATCACTCAGTCTTTCTGTAGGTTCTGCCTCTCTTAAATTTTGGCTAGAGTCATAATTTGACGGTTTTTGGAATTTTTGAGGGAAGGAATTCCCAGGAAATGCTGCCTCCACGCTGCCATCTTGGCTTGGCCCCTGAATTGACTTTTTAAATGAAGGTTTTTGCTTTTGTGGTTATATCAAATATAGCAAAGCTTTCTCAAATTTCAGGGTAAATGAATTGTTTATATGCAAATGGATGTCTATAAGAATACTAAACAGATTATTTGTGTGTGTGTGTGTGTGTGTGTGTGTGTTTTGTTTTTGTTTTTGTTTTTAAGAATAGGGTTCCCTATCTGGAGTTTGAGGTGAATTATTCAACCCTTCCATTACTCTAAAGTCACTTTTTGGCATCCCAATACAATGTATTCCCTTCGCTAATACAGATTTCAACTCTTTTGCAAATTTGTAGATGACCTTGGAGAATTACTGTGGCTGAAAA
The DNA here is from genome assembly GCF_037893015.1 of Macrotis lagotis. Taxonomy (NCBI): domain Eukaryota; kingdom Metazoa; phylum Chordata; class Mammalia; order Peramelemorphia; family Peramelidae; genus Macrotis; species Macrotis lagotis. Next base: position 157,312,033 of record NC_133664.1, on the reverse strand, counting down.
ATTAATAATTTTATACCAAATTAGTGAAGAACTTATCCAACTTAAACCAACATTTGGATGATTGAAATATAAAAACTCTCTCAAAGATGGACAAAAGTTTATACTTTTCTGACATAACCTTGGAAGAAAAAAACCCAGAGTCACTTCTATGCTGTGATGAAAGATTGAGATGTAACTTTGATGAAGATTACACCACACACGAATGCATGAAATCAGGAGCCCAACAGAATCCTTTTCTTAACTTCATGAGGAACTCTTTGTCTTTTACATGTTTTATTAAAACTGAACCTAGAACAACAAAACAACCAAATGAATTTGCATAGTCAATTTTTTATTTGGTCTAGGCTTGTGATTCAAACTTCATTATATAGATCTTTCTATATAGGAAATTAGTTTTCTTGCCTTATAATTTTAATGTTCTCCTTTTCTCCCTATACTAAATAAACTATAGCACATGGATTATTTGTTCTTGGAAAGTTTGAAAATAATTCCTTGTGAATCCATCTGGGCTAAGTGGTTGATGTGTAAATGATGACTCATCTAATTTTTTCCTCTAAAATTGGTCTATTTAAATAATTAATTTCCTACTATATTAATTTTGGCAATTTATATTTTTGTAGATAGTATCTATTTGCTTTAAATGATATCATTTGTTAGATTAGCTGTATATTCCCTAATAGTTTTACTGATTTTTTAATATTATCCTTCCTTTTTCATTTATAATTCTGTTGATTTGTGAACTCTGTGCCTTTTTTGTCCCTGGGCCTGAGTATACTACCAGTTCTGTATGTACCTCTAACCTTATTGATATCCATACTTGACTTTTATTAGAATCTAAAAACTCCTTAAAAGTAGGGATTATTTCATTCTTTGTATTTTTATCTCCAGCACCCATCCTATCACTTGGCGCATAGTAGGGGCTTAATACTCATGACTGATTGATTGATCCCTCTTCAAAGAAATTCTAATATTTGAAAAGAAGAAAGCATGACTAACCTTTCATCTGAGTTCATGTTTAACTTGATGTGGTTGTCAAAAATTTAATTTGAAAAGAAAGAATCAGATTATACTTTTCACCTCTTAGGAAACAAATGTATCATTTTGGATGAGATCCCTGGAGTAAGCAAATGATATGTGTCAATGCAAGCCAGATTTGCTTTGTGTTTTTCAAAGCTGTCTTTCATTTTTTCTTTTAATTATAGCATTGAAGGCATAGAAGGTTTAAAATTACACCTTTCATATCCAGAGATTTAGTTACTGTACTTTTCAGAAATATTGTTCAGGTCTTTTTAGTCACTAGGTTCTTTCATCATCTCCTTGCCCTAAATTCAATGTTTTCATGCTTCCTGAGACAGAGCTGGGTTTATTTTGTTTTTGTCTTAACATGTCATATTTGATGGCTTAAGTGGTATTGAATATAGTTTTGCTTAAATTTTTTTAATATTTCTGTCTTTGTGGGGCAGATATGAAAATAGAATCAAATTAGAAATTGCAGCTAAGTGGTCAGCTAGTTCTATCCTATTGTGTTCTAAAAGAAGAAATTGAGATCCAGTGAGTTTTATTGACTTTCTCAAAGTCACAGAGATATGACTCAAAAAAAAGCACATTTGATAAGAGGATCATTTTGGAATTTCTTTGGCTGGAGAATGTAAGATTCTAGAATCTTGCTCCCTGGTAAACCTGGGGAGTGAGGAATGGCTTTCCATACACCATCCAATCTTTTCCCTTTTTTTAAACTTTAAATTCTTCAATAATAAATTCCCTGATAAAAAATTAGTGGTATAGTTTAAAATGCAAGACTGGTTTAAGTTCACTCGCATTACCATATAAATGACAGTTTTCAAATATTTTGCTGAGGGGGGCAAGAGTAGGCAGGCAAGAAGAAATTAGTATAATTGCAAAGAGCTCAGGCTCCAGTGTCATCATTATTACCTATGACCTTGATCAAATCTCTTAATCTCTTTAGACCTCAGTTTCCTTATCTACAAGATGAAGAAGTTTGATTAGATGGCTTGCAAGGCCATTTCCAATTCCAAATTTATGATCCTAAATAAGGAAACTGAATTAGGGAAGAGATAAGGTAAACAGTAGGTATTAGGAAAGCCACAAAATGCATAGATTTAACTGTAAGTGCTTGTTTCAAGGTGGGGGAGGAGGATTTTTTTTTAGAGGGTAGGAGAGGAATAATGTGTTATTTTATATTTATTTTCTTAAATCTGTGTATCAACCTCTTCTGAGGCTGGACAAGAGGACCCTACCAACCGATATGCACTTCTGACCTTAATGATACACCTACATTTAAGTTGTTATAATATCAAGTTCCTTCTCATGAGGAAATATGCTATCCACATCTAGATAGAGAACTAATGGATTCAAATTTCAGATTAAGACATATTTTTATTCAAAAATTAAAAGAATATAAGGTTCTTGAGAGTAGGTATGGTTTAATTCCCAGCATTTTTGTCCCTAGCTAACCAGGACATAATAAATCTTTAATAAATTCTTGCTGATAATTTCTTTTTTTTTGAAAATAAGAATGTCATGATCAACCTTTCCTTTTAATTCATGTTTATCTTCATGTGATTGTCAAAAATTTAATATATGAGTATATAAAAATATGAGTAAAGAGAATACCTATTCATGCATTTTTGTGTGTTTGCTAGTTTCCAGTTAAAGAAGTAAATAGAATTTAGTCACTTGATGCTAGTGGTGAACTAATGGATAAAATGTTTGAAACCATGTTTTTTTTTTTGAAAAAAAAAGCTCCAGAGAATAGACTGAATACAAAAGAACCTTTTCTGCCCCCTTCTGGAATTTTTACTTTTACCCAGGTGATAAGGTAAAGTCATTTCTGGAACAGATGTTTCTCTGTGTAATTACATCTGCCAATGATCCTGTAAACCTCTTTTCTCACCCTTTTCTACACTAAATAAGAGTTGTTCAAATAACAGTAATAATATCAGATAGCATCTCAATAACCCTTTTTTCCCCCCTCTTGCTCATTTCAGTATAGCTCACAAATAGTTCAATCAAAGGGAAGAAAAGAATTTAATCTGATCATCTTCAATTTATGCCAACTGTACTCTGGTTTCCCCTATGCTCTCACCCATACTCTGATCCCTGCCCTTGGGTTCTGAATGGCAAGGTTTTGATTTTTATTGTTGTTGTCATATCTTTCCTGGACTTGGGCCCATTATTTCACTTCTCTCTCTATCTCAAAGACATTCTTCCTTACAATTCTAGCTTTTCTAGATATGTGATTCTCCTATTAGATTGAAGGCAAGGACTAACTTTCTTGCCTGAATCTCTATGTGCCCTTCACAAAATACTTTTTAAATGCTCATTCATTCACTCGTATCTCTACTCAAACTTATCTCATGGTTGTCTATACTGATTACCAGTTCAGAAATGCTAATAAATTCTGTTAGAACTCCTTTGCTCTTTTTTTTTTTTTTTTTTTTTTTAGATTTTTCAAGGCAATGGGGTTAAGTGGCTTGCCCAAGGCCACAGGGCTAGGTAATTATTAAGTGTCTGAGGTTAGGTACTTCTGACTCCAAGGCCAGTGCTCTATCCACTGCACCACCTAGCCACCCCTGAACTCCTTGGCTCTTAAAGTTAAGCTAAGGAATTTTAGGAGCGCAAATGTGAACTCATATTTTCATTGAATTTCATTTATTTTTTTCCTCAGTTGAATGGAAACAAAAAATTTTAAATTAAGTTTTTAAAATTCTGAGTTCTAAATTCTCTCCCTTTCTTCCCCCTTCCTTGAGAAGGCAAACAATTTGATATAGAATAGGCATGTGTAATGTTGCAAAACATTTCCATATTAGCTATGTTGCAAAAAAAAGCAGACCCAAAATCTAAAAATAATAAAGAAGTTTAAAAAAAGCATTCTTTAGTTTTCATGTAGACTCCATTAATTCTTTTTCTGGAGGTGAATAGCATTTTTCATCATGGGTTTTTTTAAATTATATTGGGATTATTGTTTTGCTGAGAATAACTAATTCACAGATGATCATTATACAATATTGCTCTTACTGAGTACAATGTTCTCCTAGCTCTACTCATTTTACTTTGCACCAATTCATATAAATCTTCCCAGGTTTTTCTGAAACTATCCTACTCATAATTTCTATTTTTTATTTAATATTTTATTTCCTTCTGATTACATGTAAAAACAATTTTTAATATTCATTTTTAAACTCTGACTTCCAAATTCTCTCCCTTCTTTCTACCTTAATCCCCCACCCCTGCATTGAGAAAGTCAGCAATCTGTTATAGGTTATAAAAGTGTAATCATGCAAAACATTTGCAAAATAGTCATTTGTGAAAGAAAACATTTGAAAGAAAAACCCTCACAAAAAAAAGTTAAAAAATATGCTTCAATCTGTAGCCAGACACTATTAGTTCTCTCTCTCTCTCTCTCTCTCTCTCTCTCTCTCTCTCTCTCTCTCTCTCTCTCGGTGGATAGCATTCTTTATCATGTGTCCCTCAGAGTTGTGTTGGGTTACAGTAATGCTGAGAATAGCTAAATCATTCATAGTTCATCATCTTACAATACTGCTGTTACTTTGCATACAGTACATTTTATTTGCATGAGCTCATGTAAGACTTTTCAAGTTTTTCTGAGAGCATCCTGCTCCTCGTTGCTTATGGAATAGCATCCCATCATAATCATATATCATACTTTGTTCTGTCATTCCCCATCCTTTGGCATCCCCTCAATTTCTAATTCTTTGCCACCAGGAAAAGAGATGCTTTAACTATTTTTGTTTTTTTAAAAAAATCTCTTTGGAATACAGATTAAGTAGTAGCATTGCTAGGTCAAAGAGTATACACAGTTTTATAACTTGCTGGTCATATAAACTTGTTTTCAAAAGTATAGATTGACTCAAAAATTTTCTCCTACCCTTTTTGTAAGGAAATAAAAATAATAATGATAATAACATTCTATGTGTCAGATACTGTGCTAAGTATTTTTAAATTGTTATCTTATTCTATTCCTCCAACAATCCTGGGAAGTAAGTGTTAAAATTATCCCCATTTTACAATTAAGAAAACTGAAGTAAACAGCAGTTAAGTGACTTGCCAGGGTCACAAGATTAGTAGGTGAATATATATATATATATATATATATATATATATATGGAATTAGTTAACAGATACTTTAGGAAGGATTCTTATTTTGGATGAGAGACTGGATTAGATAGATGAAATAGTTTCTAATGTTCTAAAATTCCTCTTTCATCCTTTAATTTCCCACATAACCAAGTTTAAAGAACCATGTTATTTCTGTAGGGAAAAAGGACAATTTTTTTTTATTTGGAAGAGACTGGCTGGCTGGCCCTGAAGTTAACTCATAAATTGACCTTGATATTATAGGTTCTAGCATATTTAATGCCAATTATTTGGTATTTCTGTTTTGTTAATTTTTTTAAACTTCATTTGGTGGGGGTAGAAGATATGAGTTGATGTGAAAATAGATTATTTCCCTGGGAAACTTTCTGAAATTTTTACATAGTTCCAAGGTATACTTTTGATGAAATGGAAATACAATACTTTAATGTATCTGTGATTTCATTAATTTGTGGTGTAGATTGCAATTCCACTTTTTCATGCTCATTCTGTACAACTTTTACTCCTGTAAGTTGTTCCTAGGTCTCTGAAATATGCTGGAGAACCTTCCTCGCTTTCTCTTAACACAGTGAACAATAGACACAATTCAATCCTTTTAAATTCTAGAACTCATCCATTTACATCCTTCTAATATAGATAGCATAGTACCTAGCACATGGTAGGTGTTTAATCAATGTTTATTCACCGACATACTGATGGATCAGCTCTGTAGATTGTTCATCCAACTCTATGTCATAATGTAGTCTATCCTCTGTGGATAATCAGGCCAAGCTTGCGTGTTTATAGATGACTTCAGATGCTCTACAGTGTTCTTAGACTTAATGCAACCAGCATGATGTCATATGTAAATAGAAGCATTAAGAAGCCTTTCCCCCCTATTAATTATTTCTAATTTATCCTATATAAATCTTGTTCATATAGCAAGCTTTTTAATAGCTAGGAAACCAGTTTGACAGGAAAGGAAAAATTATGAAGGAGAATCAGATTAAATAAGACTAGAAAGGTAAATGAGAGTCACATCTCCAAAGACTTCAAATGCCAGACTAGGGACTGTTTATTTTATCCTAGAGTCAATAGAGAACCTGCAAAGTGTTTGTCAAGAAAAGTAATATACAAAGATTTGCTAAACTTCAGATGCTTTTCCTATATTAGAAGAATGTGCCTACCTGTGAATTATCTGGAATTCATTTGTAAATCATTCATAGGCACATACAATTTTCTCTTTCATGGTTTATACCAAAATTTTTTTTTTTGCAAGGCAAATGGGGTTAAGTGGCTTGCTCAAGGCCACACAGCTAGGTAATTATTAAGTGTCTGAGACCAGATTTGAACCCAGGTACTCCTGACTCCAAGGCCAGTGCCTCATCCACTATGCCACCTAGCCGCCCCTATAGAAAAATTTTGTAGAGAAAACTATGATACTTCTGTAATTGGCAGATTGGTTTATTTAAGAAAAGTTTTTTTTCTTATTTTATATTTATAAGATAGCTGAATTTCCCTATTTTGTGAATTTTTAATGTCAAATTGATGATATTTGGGTTAAATATGGGAGAATGAAACTTCAAAGAACTGAGTTGTTAATGATTAGTTTATAGTATATCCTATATTTGGATGTCTGACATGGAGGGGCTCTTAGTTCCAGACAGGTTCTGACAAATTAAAAATGCTTAGCATACAGATGCAGTGATAGAATCTTTCTAAAGAGTTCTTGACTCTTTTTTTGTTTCATGAACCCCTTTGGTTGTGGTTAAAGCTTATGGCCCTTTCTCAGAATAATGTTTTATTTCCTATATTCATAATAGGAAAAAGTGCAAAATTCCAATTAAAGGCTAGCAAAAATAAAGTGTAATTTTTTTCCCTTATCCAAGTTCATGGAACCCTCGAAATCTATCCAAAGACCCTTTGAGGGTTCATGGATACTGAGATCTATATAATGTAGCTAATTTGAAAATGTTCAGCTCTAGAAAACTAATTACATATATATATATATATTTTTTTTCTAAAACTATCCATTTGACCTAGGCAAGTCCCTTGATCTCTCTGTGCATCAGTTTCATCATCTCTAAAATGACCAGATGATCTCTGAATTCCTTTCTAGCTCTAAAGCTATGATCCCATTTTCCCAGTTGCTACTGGAGGAATCACAAGGAGTATAAAATTTATGATTGGATTTTATTACTTTGCTGCACAACCAAAGCTACTGTTAATTATGGGTTTTATTTAGAAATTGTTATAATATATATTTTAAAAATATTTACATGAACTCAGATTATTAACAATCTTCATTATCATTATTTATTTTGATCTTATTCCTAATAAATCCTAAATAATAAAGTATTATATGTGTATTATTCTAGATTTGGATATTAGGTCAAGAAATCAGTTGGTGAATTAAATTAAGCATTTACTGTGTGTCCAAAATTGTGTATTTTCCAAAGAAGTAGAAGTTAGGGTATAATTTCCTTTTGATGGTGCTTAATAATTATGACTATGTTAATTATGGAGTCAAAGAATTGAACATTGAAAAAAAGCATCAAATCACATGCTCATATTGTAGAGTTGTGCTTCATTGTCTTCCAAATAAGTTAATTCAGTGAGGAGTAGGTTAATGACTCAATAAGAGCTTGGTGCTTTTTAAATAATGAATCGAGGGCTTTAATGTTACTGCAGTGGCATCTTATTTGCAAAAATTAATAAGCTTGTAATGAAATAAGTAAAAATGTTTTAGTATCTGTTACTATGGGTCTCTGCTTATGCTATTTAAGGTCAGCAATGTGCAGTCAAAATGCAAAATAAGATAAGTACAGTTTATCCATTGTCCTGCTGTGGTTTGCTCTTGACATACATCTAAAAATAAAACACAATGTAGTGTTGCACATCAATTGTCTTTCTGTGGTTTAAACACTTCCAGTGTTCAAAACTTGAATGCAAGGTTCTCAAATTTTTCAACAATGTTTAAGCTGAAATTTTCAGCTCTACTAGACAGATATCCCATGACAATATTAATTGTGAATTTAGCAGTTATTAACATTCCTGTTAGAACATACTAACAGAATTCTATTTAAAAGGAAAACAGATACATTATAGTATCCTGTAGTAACTTTACTAAAACTAAAAGTTTAAAATTGTTTAGGGTTTGCTGTTAAAGTAACTTTATGATCTATTGAGAGCTAAACAACTGATTGCCCATCTATTAATTTTTCTGACATGCTTAGAAAGTAGGAACTCAACCATTTTTGTGTTATGGTCTCCTTTACCATTTAGATGAAGCCTGTAGACTTCTCAGAATAATGTTTTTCAAGTGCATATAAAATTACATAAAAGTATAAAGGAAATTTTGTCAAAATAAAATTTATCAAAATATTTTTTAAAGCATTTCATCCCAAGAGCCAGATCTACTCTGCTATGGCTATTTTGTACTTTGAACAGGGAAAGGAAAAAAAATCCAAAAAATTGGCTGCTGGTCTGTCAGCTTACTTTTTATAGAGAACAGAGAAGGTCTGACTCCTCTACACTCCTGAGTCCCATCTGCTCAATATCTCTAAGACAGACCCAATCATTGAAAACCAATCAGAAGGTATATGTGTCCTCTTTTTTTTTTTTTAAGGTTTTTTCAAGGCAAATGGGGTTGAGTGGCTTGCCCAAGGCCACACAGCTAGGTAATTATATTAAGTGTCTGGATTTGAACTCAGGTACTCCTGACTCCAGGGCCAGTGCTCTATCCACCGTGCCACCTAGCCGCCCCATATGTCCTCTTAACATGCCACATTTCTATGTTTTTGATGGGAAATTGTTTACCTGGCACCAGACTAAGGCTTCTGCTCTGTAAACTCATCAATCTGCTCAGGTACGCCTCTGATCTTCATTGTTTGGTTATTTTTCAGTTGTCTCCAAGTTTCCATAAATATATTTGGAATTTTCTTGGCAAAGATACTGAAATGGCTTGCCATGCCCTTCTTCATCTCATTTTACAGATGAAGAAACTGAGGTAAATGGATTTATTTGACTTGCCCGGACTTCCACAGCTAGTAGGTGTCTGAGGCTGGATTTCAATTAGGAAGAGTCTTTCTGACTCCAGGCCTGGGATTCTATTTACTGTGCCATCTAGTTTCCCAAACAAATTAAATGATCCTCCTCCTAAGATTTTGACTATTCCATTAATATGACCTTAAAGAGAAAATCTTCTTTCATATGAAAATGAAAGAATTGTTAATTTCCTCTTAGTTCTCCAGTAGAAAATAAGAAGACTTGCCTTCTACTCAGCTGTTTAAGTGGTATTTCCCCCATTAGAAAGTGAACTTTTTGAAGATCAGAGATAGTGTTTATTCTTCCTTTGTATTCTCACTTAGTACCTAACACGTATAAGATCTCACTGTTTGGTGAATGAGGAACCGACTGCTAACAGAATGCCTGCTTTTTGGGAGAGCAATTTAAATAAGCTCCTATTCAAGATAAACTTCTAAGAACAATAGTTTCTTCTTTTTTAAAGAAGCTGATATATTACTTTCCTAGATATTGGTTTTATTTTTGGGGGGTTTTGTTTTTGTAAGGAAATGGGGTTAAATGACTTGCCCAAAGTCACACAGCTAGGTTATTATTAAGCATCAAAGGCTGGATTTAAATTTAGGTCCTCCTGACTCCAGGGTCAGTGCTCTATTCACTGTGCCACCTAGCTGCCCCTGAGACATGGTTTTAAAGAAAACCATCCTTTCTCATATTAGGATACTAAATTTGGTAAATCAGGGTTATTACAGTGCACATAGTACAAAAACAGAAATTATAACTGGTTGTCTCTGAAGCTCAAAGTCAAAAATTCAAGACAGGTTTGAATTATAGTAGGTTGGACTTCCAATTTAAGAGGACTAGCTCTGAATCAGAAACTCCTTTTTCCAAGCTCCCCTATTGAGGTGAACAGTTTTTGGAAATCTCCCTGTGTTCATAGAATTGTTATAGCTGCCTTTTGAGTCATCCTTAAGAAAGTTGTTCCAGGAGAAAATGAAATAAATTTTATAAAACTTTCCCAATGTCTGGCACATGGTATAAATGTGATATTAATTTGAAACTCAAAGGAATGTTTTTCTGCCTACAGACAGCTGTATGAGAGCTGAAGGGGATTGCTGAATAAATAAAGCTCATTTGTATATGGCACAAATTAATTGGTTAAATGATGTCCATTGACTTTAAAGTGGTAAAATTTTGGTGAGGTGAATGGATGAGAACGTTGAATTTGGAGTTAGCAGTCCTGGGTTTAAATTCCAGATTTCCTTCTTACTAATTATTTGACTTTGGGCAAATTATTTAACTTTTCTAGGACTCATTTTCTTCATTTGTTAAAAAAATGGGAGTGGGGAGATTAGACAGGATGACTTTTCAACTATTAATCTATGATTCTATGATGGTCCCTGATTTTTTTGAATATACATGAATATGGTGCTATATAACTTCAATATAACTGCTCAATAAATATAGACAGTGATTTGAGATTAGTACCCCAGAGCTATTCTGTACCATATAAGGTCTAAACAAATCATTTGGATACACCTATGGATATAGGGCAACTAGGATACCTCTTGTATAATATATAAACTGAAATTTTAACTTGGGAATTATTTGAACTATGGTTTGGTAGGATAAAATTAGAAGAATAATCCAAAATGCAATGGAAAAAGAATATACTATTTGGCAGAAAGAATTTACATCATAACTAAGGAAATCCGCAAATATATTGAAAATAGTCTATCATTTGAAAAGACAGTGAGTGGGTTAGGCAGTAAGAATAATGATGGCTCAATCCATTAACGGATGGGTTCCATGAAACCACAAATAGATGAAAACTCAATGGGATGTCAGTGGTTTATATATATGGACAATGATGGAAACAATAATCATGAGAACATTAATTCTTGTGTTTGATGGATCTGGGCTGGCATCTTAATGAGCAACAATGAATTAGAATATAAGAATAGAACAGAACAACTCTTATTAAACATTTATTATGTACCAAATATTGTCTTAAACAATGGGGATAAAAATAGAAAATTGAGATAGTCCATACTCTCAAGGAACTCACATTCTAATTGGGGGAGATGATATAAAGGAAGGCTCATGTTCATGTTCAGTTTATGGCATATGGAAAAGTCAAATAATATTTAGCATATGGCAGGGAAAGTAGCAGGGTAGATAGTGAGGTTCCAAAGACCTACAGGAAGCATGGCAGGGAAGATAATCCCCAACCAAGAGGATAGTGGGTCCAAAGGTCATTCTGGAGTAGATTTGAGGATTTTTTTCAATAGAGGTAGAGGTAAAAGGTCAGCATATAGCTGACTGTGGATATCCTGCTCTTGGTGAGAACTAGGCAATGGGGCACTGAAGGTCTAGTAGGGAAAAAGTCAATGACTCCTCTTAGGTTCATTTTCTAGTCTATCATACAGTAATCTGAGACAGGAGGGAGAAAGGAAGGTTTCTGAGGTGAGGTTGAGATAATAAGTCTAAAGTAATCTTTAGTAAATAGTAAATATCTGTATAAACTATTGCTATGCATAAATGAAGTGAAGATGACAACTTGTTGCTTTTCTTTATTCACACAGATAATGAAAAAGAGAACAGAAAAAAAGGGAGGACTATTTAATGGTAGTGAAATTCTTTTTTTAAAAAAATTTAAACATTTTATTTTATTTAATTTTTCAACTACAGGAAACTCTAGTTTTCAACAACCATTTTTTTGCAAGGTTTTGAGATCTACATTTTTCTCCCTCCTTCCTTTCCCTCCCCCACCCCTGACAGAAAGCAATCTAATATAGACTCTATATGTGTAACCATGCTAAACATAGATCCATATTAATCATATTGTGAAAGAAGAATCAATACAAATCAAAGAAAATATAAGAAAGAAAAAATGACATAATACATTGGATAACTTTTAAAAATTGAAGAGAGAAAACATTGGTCTTCAATTTTTAAACTCCACAGTTCTCTCTCTGGATATAGATGACATTTCTATCACAAGTCTTTCAGAATTGTCTTTGATTATTGTACTGCTGAAGTGAACAAGTCCATCATAGTTGATCATCAGTCAATGTTGCTATTAGAGTGCACAGTGTTCTTCAGGTTCTGTTCATTTCCCTCAGCATCAGTTTATGCAGTTCTTTCCAGGCTATTCTGAAGTCCCTTCTTTAATGAGTTCTTATATAACAATAGCATTCTACAACATTCCTATACCACAATTTGTTACTCAATCGATGGATATCCCTCAATTTTCAATTATTTACCACTACGAAAAGAGCTGCTTATAAACATTTTTGTACATGCAGGTTCTATACTCTCTTTCGTGATCTCTTCTATGGACCCCAGTCCAATAATGGATTAAATCATCTATTGATTATCATCCTTACTGCCTAGCCCACTCACTGTCTTTGTTATTGTTGGGTCATGCCAATCTCATAAAGATGATGATAATACCTATACCAAACTATCAAAGGAATACTTTAATAAAACAAGACAAACAATAAAAATCACTTAGAGAATCAAATAGAATCCACATAGAAAAAATGTTTTAAAGCACAAAGAAAGAGGTATAACATTTCCTAGCTTCAAAAATAATAAAAATCAGTAATCATTAGAGCTATTTGTGCTAGTCTGAAAATGAAACAACTCATCAGTAGAAAAGATAAGTAGTGGTATTGCTCAATCAAAGGGTATGTACAATTTTAATTGCCCTTTGAACATAATTCCAAATTGCTCTCCAGAAGGATTGGATAAGTTCACAACTTCACCAGCAATGCATTAGTGTCCCAGTTTTCCCCATATTCTCCAACATAGGTAATTTTTCTTTTTAGTCATATTAACCAATCTGATAGGTGTGAGATGGTACTTCAAGTTGTTTTAATTTGCATTTCTCTAATCAATAATGATTTAGAGCATTTTTTCCATGTGACTATAGATAGCTTTAATTTGACAGTGAAGTTCTAATTCTGACTCTGTTTATGATCAGTAGACCTTAGTTTAGCTTTATTTTCCTTAAATTCTCAAATTTTAAAATGAAGACAGTAGAGATTTCATTTTAAAGAAATTTTTATTATAGCTCAGTTTTCCAAAGCAATCTTCTGAAATATTTTTAATACAACTAACAGAATTTCAAAGCACTTTGTTCTGCAAATCAGATTTTTGATGACCAATTTTAAAGTGTTAACTTGAGTATTTTTCTCATATTATCTGTCAAACAAAAGAAATACCTCTAATGAGGCAGAAAAGAGTAACTATGGGATGGGATTCTTTAAGAAATATTAATTTGATTGAAAAGTTTATCCTTAATAACCTGAGACATCAATCCATGGATAGCTTCTATGGTGGTTTTACAGCTGTCTCTTGTCTTCTGATTTTTGGTCATGTGTTTCCAAACCCAACATGAAACTCCCTCTTCCAGGCTGGGCTTCTGACTGTCCTAGTTTTTTAGATAAATCAAAGACTTGTCCAGTCATTCGTAAGTAAGCTGGAAGAACTCAGAGTATTTACCCAATATTGGTTCCACAGAAGTTCAAGCAATTATGATCCAAAGGTGATTTAAAGTAAAGAGACTTCCAAAGCATAGTACTGTTTGCAGTGTACTCCAAAGTCTTCTATCTTATTAAGTGGAATAGTCTGGTACTCAGAGGGACCTTCATCTGGTGGCTTGTAGCCCTTTGGATAGGTCCTAAAGGCACCAAGATTCACTTTTCCTTCAGATATTGTTCTTGTTGGATCAATACTGCTACAAGTGGTTCTTGAAACTGCTGATTGAGCATCTGGGTACTAACATCAATCCCAAAGAGCCAACAACCATAGCCAGGGTGACTGTGATACCAGACAATTGCATTTTCAAGTCGACCCACCTGTTTTGATTTTTTCTATATAGGCCACCATATATTCATATGCAGCAGCTTGGGCATTAAGTCGAGTTTCCGTGCCCTCTACTGGCAAAGCAAAACTGTCCATAATGATCATGGTTTCACCATCCTCTTTCCGGAGCATCAAACCCATCACTTCCAAGTTGCCTCCTGATCTCGCCGCATCACCATTTCCAGCAGGGCTAAGGCTGAGATCCGGCAGTACTTCAAGTAAAGGTGACCCTTGGTCCAGGGCTTGGCCGCCAGGATCTGCTGCTGCTCCTTGTCGTACCTGCAGATCTGCACGTGGTTGGCCAGCTCCCAGCTCTTCTGGGCCAGGCCGCTGCCCGGGGCCGGCCCGGCCGTCCCCGCCCCGCTCTACCCGCGCCGCCCCGGCCGCGGCCCGAGCGCTGGTCACCCTCGTCCTCCCTGCCGTAATGCCAGCCTCGGGCAGCGGGGCCTCGCAGCTGCCATGACGCCGGGACCCTGGGCTCGGAGCCCCGGGGACTACTGGGGAGCAGGGAGGGGGGCGTCGCGCCTTCGCGTGCCGGAGGTCGTGGGGGAGACAGGTACGAGGCGACCGACAGTAGACATTTCTATTGCTAGCAAAGGCCATGTTTTTGATCGACTCTGTTTCATTACTATGAGTTGTTCTTTTGTCTCCTCTTGAGGAATTGTTTCTATTGAGTTTGTACAATTCAAGTGTTCCCATGGTCAATTTTAATTAGATCCCTCTGTTACAAACCATAATGGTTTCCAAGGTCATTCTTCGGAAATTTTTTCTCAATGGGCCATTCCTTGGTTTATGAGTAGGATTTGTAATGGCTCATGTGACCTGAAATTGTACAAAGGACCCAAACCAGCAATCATCCCTTCAGATATGTTTATTGGTTCTGAAACATTTCCTGAATGGTGAACGCTCCAAAGAAATTTACCTTCAGAAACCTCCAAGACAGAGTTCTATGTTAGATATCAGAAGATATGACAGAATCAGAATTCTAGTTCATGTCTTTTTTTACTCAGGACCTACTGATAATAATGTTTGTCTTTTATTCTCAGAGACAGCCATGACAACGGGGGGGGGGGGGTGATGCCATGACAAACCCATGACTTAGATTTGAGTGAAGGGGTACTGTGCTAAGTCACCTCACTTTCTCCTCCAGAGTCATCTGAGGTCCAGTGGCCAGATATCAGTCAGGATAAGTGGAGATGACCCTGTATGCAAGGCAATCAAGGTTAAGCGGCTTGCCCAAGCTTGCATAGGTAGTAAGTGGCATTTGTATGAGGTGGGATTTTAACTCCTGACCTCCTGACTCCAAGGCCTGTGCTCTATCCACCGTGCCACCTAGCTATCCATACTCAGGACCTAGTGACCATCTCACTGAATCTCCTTGATAGGAAAGTGGCAGACTGCTAAAGACAAGCATGATGCAATAATAACAATAATAATGATGATGATTATCTAGTGCAATACATTATGTAGACATTTTATTTGAGCCTCATAATAACCCTATCAGGTTAGTATGGCAGCTCATTTTATCCTTATATTACATTTGAGACTCAAAAAAAGTTTTCCCCCAAGTCACATAGCCAGTATATTTCAGAGGTAGGATTTAAGAGTTGCTCTTCCTGACTCCAACTCCACTGTTTTATTTATCATGTATAGTATTCTGGAATTGAAATTCAGAGTCTATGAAGTTGAAATCTTTTTTTTAACTTATTACTTATTAGACAAGTGCTTTTCCTTCTTTTTGCCTCAGTTTCCTAAGACTATAATTTCCTAATTTACCTATAGACTGAATAATTTTATAAGATGCTTTCTAGCTTTAATATCCATTATACTCACATATAATTAAAAACTCTAAAAAAAGCATATTTGTAGAAAGAAGCACTTCTTTAAAATGATCACAAACACACACACACACACACACACACACACACAAACATATATACATAAAACCAAAAGCTAGCATTACTTGCAATGGAGGAGCACTAGAAACTTTTTCCTTTTAGAATGTGAGCTCCTTGAGAGTAAGAACTATTTTTGCCTTACTTTGTGCCAACAAATTTTAGCACAGTTTTTAACTTAAAAATGCTTGTTGACTTGACTTAACTATTGATATTAAATAGAGGTAAAACAAGAATGCTCTTTCTTCCCACATTTTATGACATATTTCTTCAAATGTTAGCTATAGAAATAAGACCAAAGAACAAAATTAAAGTTACAAAAATCAACAAAGAGGAGACAAATCATTCCAATTTGCAAATGGTATGATGGTGTATTTAAAAAAATCCCAGAGAATCAACAAAGAAGTTAAAATATTGAATAACTTCAGTAAAGCAGAAACAAAATAATAAAAATAGTAAAATAATCATAAATAATAATAATAATAAAATAAATTTAAAAAATCATCACCACTCATATCTCATATTAACAAAACAAGTTAAAATAAAAAGATAAATTCCACTAAAGATAACTTGAAAGGGGTGGCTAGGTTGCACAGTGGATAGAGCACTGGTCCTGGAGTCAGGAGTACCTGAGTTCAAATCTGGCCTCAGACACTTAATAATTACCTAGCTGTGTGGCCTTGGGCAAGCCACTTTAACCCCATTGCCTTGCAAAAATCTAAAAAAAAAAAAGTAATTGAAAGTTAATTTGTTAAGCCACATACAAGTTTAATAGAAATACAACTATAAAACATTCTTTATGGAAATAAAAGATTTAAATTTTTAGAAAGATTTTCAGCTGCTATGGTTGGGTCATGCCAATATCATAAAGAGGATGATACTGAATAAGTTAATTTGAGTGATATACCAAATTCCCAAAGGAACATTTTAATAGAGCGAGACAAACAATAAAAACATTTGCTTAGAGAATCAAACAGAATCACAAGGAAATTTTTTTTTTTTTTTTTTTTTTTTTTTTTTAGGTTTTTGCAAGGCAAACAGCTAGGTAATTATTAAGTGTCTGAGGCTGAATTTGAGCTCAGGTACTCCTGACTCCAGGGCCAGTGCTCTATCCACTGTGCCACCTAGCCACCCCTGAAAAAAATTCTTAAAGAAAGATTTTATTTATTTTGAGTTTTATGAGTTTCCCCCTATTCTTTGCTTCCCTCCACCCACCCCCCATAGAAGGCAGTCTGTTAATCTTTACATTGGGAAAAATGTTTTGAAAGCATAAAGAAAGAGGCATAGCATTCTCTAGCTTCGAGAATAATAAAAACCAGTAATCATCAGAGCTATTGGGCTGGTCTAAAAATGAAACAATTTATAAGTAGAAAAGATAAGTTAATCTAGGATCAGAAGCAGTCAAAAACAGTAGCACAGTATTTTTTTTTCCAGGTTGTACTTCAGACTTCTTCAGCCACGCCCAAGAAAACTCTTTATCCTGAAGTTCACTCTACCCACTCTAGCCTGGCGTCATATTGATATGCCATTGGACTCTGATGTCTCTGGAGGAGACAGTGAGACTGATGACTTTGCACAGTTCTGCTCCCCTTAAATCCAATTCACTTGCAAGTTATGACACCCTCCTGATATCATTGATTTTCTTCCAGAAGGAAGGACTAGGAACAACAATAACATCAACAGTTCCAGTCCTGAAATTCATATGTTGGAAGTGTCTTCTGACCCTTTAATTTCCTCTTTTGATTGGATAGATCCTCCCATAATCTCCATTTAAAGAAGGCACCTAGATCAACCAACCTCTCGTTACTTTCCAGGCTGCACTCTGGACTTTCTCTAAATGCCCTAATCCTCATCCTATTCCCAACCATCAGGTATGTCCCTTTTCATTTTCTTCTTATGTGTTCATTTTCCCTAGTCAGAATATAAACTTCTGGAGGGCAAGGATTTTCTCTCTACTTGTATTTATATTTCCAACACTTAGCATAGCATCCAACAAATAGTACATGCTTTATAAGTGCTTGTTAACTAAATGACAGCTTAAGAGAACAAAACAAAACGTGGCACCTAAATATGAAGTTAACTAAAGAACATTAGAGGAGAACCAAATTAGGTACTTTTTAAAGCTATAGTTAGGGAGGAAATGTCCTAATCAAATGAAAGATACAAGAAATCATTAAAACAAAAATAGGCAATTTAAATTATATAAAATTAATAGCTTTTGCACAAAATCAATAAAGATAGAATAAGGAAACAATCTGTTAAGTGGGAAAAATAATATCCTTGATAAAAGAATAATATCAAAGGTAAATAAGAAATTGACACAAATATATAAATTCAAAAGGCATTCCTCATTAGATAAGTAAAGGATAAAAACTGTTTTCAAAAGATTAATTGCAAATATAAATGACCATTTGAAGCAATCAGATCACTGAGGGTGGAGCAAATTAAAATTAGGTTTAACCTGATACCCAGAAAATTGACAAAGGTGATGAAAAATGAAAATATTTGAGGTTAATAAGCAAAAACCTTGAAGATATAGTAGATCCCAGGTGAAATTAGATAGCATGAATTTGTTGTGACTACATGGACATACTTTTTCTGAATTTAATCTGCATAGTTCAGAACCTCAGGAGTAGGAATGGAGAAAGTAGATAGGAGAGGTTTCCCAGCAGGATATGACCACTGGAAGGATAAAGAGAAAGGGATTCAAGAGGTAAGGACTGCATTTTGGTGAACCAGTTGACTTTTACGATCAAGATGTTAAACGACCAAGTATAAGATCAAAACAGGGATGTGACAGATTGGGAGAGGAGGAAGGGTAAAGAGAGGGTTTAGGCAGTAAGGAAGAAGAATATAATTGGAAAGAGAACTTTTTTGCTTGGCAGTAGAATTTGAGTGATGAGAAATCTATATAGTATGATTATCCTTGGAATAACTGAGATGGAGAAGATGAAATTGGGGTTAGTTATCTGAAAGGTCATCAATACAGTTTTCAAAATCATCCAAGTTAAAGGCAAAGAGTACATTGGAAAAGAAGATTGTGAAACAGGAGAATTCATTGAAAGAGAATGGAGAAATGCTTGTTGAGAGAACCAAAATGGTAGAGAAGAGGCAGGAACTCAGTTAAACTCTCAATATTTCAAACAACTTTAAATGCCTCAAACTCCAAAATCCTCAACTCCAAATGCCCCAAAGAGAATTCTGGAGTGACAAAGTCAATGAAAAGTTGGAGTGAGACATTTTTGTCTAGCCTAAGACAAATTAGGAGATTGGCAGAGGTCTATGACATAGGGGAAGGGTACCAACTGAAATGGTCTGAAAATCACATGATGTCAAAATCAGCAAGCAGGTCTTGAAGGTAACTATAAAATCTCAGAATCCCTCAGCACAGTAAGGAGGTTGGAAAACTGGTCAGAAAAAAATTTCATAGGATCCTTTACTAGTACTGGGTGCAGGACCCTATTGCTTTGCCCATACACAGTTGCAGGTCTCAGTTCCAGAGCAAAGAGGAAAAATAATGTTTGTGATCACAGAGGAATAGGATCCCTGATCACAGTTTCAAGGCAGAGAAGAGTGCCTTGGTTAATCATAAGGGAGGAGGGCCCCTCATTTCAGTTCTAAGGAAGAGAGGAGGACTGGCACTTGTGGCCTTGGGAGGATGGGGATTCAGTCTGTTTCAGGACCAAGAGCAGTACTAACAGTTGTAACTGCCAGTGAGTAAGGTACTTTACTAAATAAAGACCAGAGTGCAGATTAGAAGAGCAGTGAACACATCTCTCCTTGGAGGAAGTACTGCAAACTTTAAGTCCCCTAGAACTAACTCTGAATATAGATACACAAAATCCTGAAGCTTGAGAAAGTGATCCTAGTCCTCCACATCCAGGAGCAGAACCAAATATTAATATGAAGTTAAAATCAAGAAATAGGCTAGAAAAAGTCAGCAAAAATGATAAAAGACCTTGACCACAAAAAAACTACTGTGATAACAGGGAAGAATGAGACACGAACTCAGAAAAAGACAATGATGTCAAAAGAGCTACAAGCAGAGACTCAGAGAAAAAATTGTATTGGATATAAGTCCAAGAATTCCTGGAAGACCTTAAAAAAGATTTTAAAGAGGCAGCTAGGTGGTGCAGTGGATAGAACACTAGTCCTGGAGTCAAGAAAACCTGAGTTCAAATATGGACTTCTAACACTTAATACTTAGCTGAGTGACCTTGGGCAAGTCACTTAACCCCATTGACTTGCAAAAAAACCCAAAAAGATTTAAAAAATCAAATAAGAGAAGTAGAGGAAAATTAGGGAAAGAAATTGGAATGATGTCAGAAAATTATGGAACAAGTCAATAGCTTGATAAAAGAGGGAAAAAAAACTGAAGAAGATAATACTTTAAAAAGACAGAACTGGTCAAAGCGCAAAAGAAGCACAATATTTATAGAAAAGAAGAATTCCTTAAAAATCTGAATTGACATTCAGTAATATCACACTAGGTCTGCATCCCAAAAAGTTTTTTTTCAGGAAGAAAAGCTCTTATATGCACAAAAATATTTAAAGCAGTTCTTTTTATAATATTAAAAATATTTGGAAACTGAGAAGATGTACCTCAGTAGAGAAAGGCTAAACAAGTTGTAGTTTATGTTTATGAAAGAATACTATTGTATATTAGAAACAACAAGCAGGATATTTTCAGAAAAACCTGGAAAGATTTACATGAATTGATGCAAAGTGAGGTGAGCAAGACAAGGAAAACATTATAAATAGTCATAGTAATTTTGTACAATGATCAACTATGAATTACTTAACTACTCAGTCCTTTTTAACTTTCTTTATTTTCTTTGATTTTTTTCCAATGTGGCTAATGTTGAAATATGTTTTGCATGATTTTTCATGTATAATTGATATCAAATTTGTTTTTTTCTCAATGGGTGAGGGAGGTATAGGAGGGAACTAAAATTTTTTTAAAAAGGATATTTAAAATAAATATTAAATTTATCTTAAAAAAAATAAACAGGATAGAGGCAGCTAGGTGGCAGGGTGGATAGAGCACTGGCCCAGGAGTCAGGAGTACCTGAGTTCAAATGTGACCTCAGACACTTAATAATTACCTAGCTGTGTGGCCTTGGGCAAACCACTTAACCCCATTTGCCTTGTGAAATCCTAAAAAAAAAAAACAGAATAGAAAATGATCAGGAGTTTCTGTTTATTACCATAAAGACTGGAAAAGGGGCAAAATAAATTTATGAAGAAAATTTTCAAAAAGGAGAGTTTGCTGAGAGACAGTAATAGAGAGAGGGCATAGAAACTGGAATGTGGATCAAGAAGTATACTGTATGTATTCTTCTATTTGTGTATCAGGGTACGTAAAAGAAGGAACAATCAAAATTGCAAACAGTGGTAAGGGATAATATATCTTCAGAAGAAAACCAGGTTCTTGGGAATGCCAGAAGCTGGGAAAGAAGTGTGAAAGGAGAATTTGTAGAACAATGGAGAGTTTTTGAACAACAAACTATGGATTCTAGAGATAAGAGAGAAAATGGATTTTTTAAAACATTTTTGTCTATGCAGATGATAGTTATTAATTACAAGGATGGAAGCAAGATGCAGGAATCTCTGAGTCACATGACAAGGGGGAAACCAAGGACAAATAGGGAGAAGCTTTTCGATTAAATGGGCTCTAGAGTTCTCATTAGGGTATTGATGAGAAGGGTATATGCCAGGTGAAGCCTCCCCTTTGCAATGGCAGAGTGGACAGGACCACAGCTAATGTAAAAGAGCTGAGGTAAAAGAGGCTGGTGCAGTTTTCTACCTCTGGTTAGAATTCTGTAGTCATTGTTATCTAGAATTTAAGGATTTAGAGAACAAAGAATTATATTTTGTTAATTTTGTCCTTAGCCTAGAGTCTTGTGCATATTGTTGAATGAAAGAGAATAACAAGAAATACTATTATAAGAATAATAAGAATATTAATTCTTGTGATTATAGTGAAACATGTAAGTTCAAATCTTACCTATTGTTTCTACTCTATATTTAATAAAAGCTTAGTTGTCTGTTTAAGAATATAACCCATGTGGACTTAAATTTACCGTCCTTCTAAATCCATCAATATTGTTTGTGATGTTTCACATATTCTCAAATAAATTGACAAAAATGTGGAATAGAATGTGTTCAGTTTCAAAGCTCTATGGTATATAAATGATCTGTTTTCAGAGAGACACTGATTATCCTCTTTGAGTGTGGCCATTCAACAAGCTATAGCTTCATTAACTAATCTATTTTTTGGGGAAATGCCACTGAGTTGGAAGGCAGAAGACCTGGATTCTAATGTCATTGTTTTTTCCCCTTGTGACCTTGGGAAAATCATGGTCAGTGTTAACAACTTCTGCTTACCATAACTATCATCATTATCAAACATAAGGGGAACACACACAAAGAGTGAGTCAGCTAGGAGGACTGTGGGACTATATGCTTCAGACTACATTTGCAGTGGAACCACTGATTTGGGAAGAAATAATTAACACTATACCAGCTCATCTATGAAATGGGGATAATAGCAACTACTTTTCCAAACAACAGACCGTGAAGACCCATGCACATTACATGAAAGTTTTTTGAAATCTGCAAAACTTTATACATGTTGGATATTATTTATTTTTACTCTTCAGTTTAAGCTCTTTCCTTTGATCAGGATTGCCTTCTCACTGTAGAATTGTCTCAGGTATATAACATGCTAATTCTGTCTTCTATGCTCTTATTTACAGTTTTCTTCAGATTAAAATACCATATTTTTTTTCTTTCCTATTTATTCTTACTCCTACCTCTAATATTAACTCTGTAACCTTGAGCAAGTCACTTGATTTCCTGGGACCTCAGTTTTCTCATCTCTAAAATGAGGATCTGCATCAGATGACCCTTAGCTCTATGCTTCTATGATCTATTCATATTCCATTAATTCTTCAGCATCCAGTCTAAGACTCACATTTCCCATAAAGATTTTCTAGATCTGTGGCTGACATTGATCTCTATTTCAATTTCTTATTTTGTCCTTACACTTTTGGCAGTTAATCACATATCATTTTTTTTTTTTTTTAGGTTTTTGCAAGGCAAACAGGGTTAAGTGGCTTGCCCAAGGCCACACAGCTAGGTAATTATTAAGTGTCTGAGACTGGATTTGAACCCAGGTACTCCTGACTCCAAGGCTGGTGCTTTACCCACTACGCCACCTAGCCGCCCCCACATATCATTTTGCGTTATTTAATTATTGTATATGCATTATGCCTGTCTTCCTAAAAAAACAATAAAAAACAAAGACTATATTTTATACTTTTTATCTTTTACAATGCCATCAGAAACTAAGTATTAAATGAATATTGTTAAATTGAATTCTGATATAATTAATCAAGATTGTTATAGAGGACTGATTTTAGTCCACAGAGGTCCTTATAGAGCTTGTTATGCTAACCCACAGTTTAAAGGCTCCTTTCCAATGTTAAACATTTCTGCTTACCATAGATATCATGATTATAAATCACAATGAGGGCTTACAAAGAACAAGTCAGCCAGGATAGATTCAGGATCACACTGACAGATATCACTATACCACCTCAGACCAGCTCTGGTTTAATATCACAATATATAAATATTTTTGTTCTATCTTAATTACAGAAGCTTAGTATAGTGCTTAAGTGGGTGCATAATAAATGCTTACTGATTGACTAAAATGGCAGGAAAGACATAGTTTTACAGAATGTAGTTTTCAAGGATCTTTAAATTATATCATATAATCACTTTAAAATCAGAGTATAAATGAATGCATTTTGAAATTTTTTGATATCATAGGAAATGCATCTTGCTATACTATGATAATAAAACTATTTTTTTCAAAAATAGGCAGCTTTGAAAAAAGTATGTCATAGTGCACAGAACATTGGACTTGGAGTTAGAAAGTGTTTATTCAAGTCCAATCTTTATTCACTAATTTTGTGACAATAAATAAACAACTCGTTTGTATCACTGTGACCTTTAGTTCTGTAAAATGGAGATTATAGAGCCATAAGCACCTGATCTTACAGGAGAAGAATGCTTTGAGAACTGTATAAATTTGATCTAATATTATTACTACTATAAATACTAATATCATTAGTAAAATCAAAACAAAAATAAACAAAGCAGAAGTCTACATATAAAGGCTTAAGGCTGGGGAGCTAGATGGAGTTATTGGATTTCTATCAAGGAAAGGGAATGGAAATGTACTGAATTGATTATGTCCATTGATTTCAGGTTTTCTATTTTTACTGGTTGCACAATGCAATAGCTCACTTAAAATCATTTTAAAAACTATTTCCTTTTTCAGATTGTAAACATTTTTCAAATCAAGCCAAGAAAAAAATTTTTGTTTTTGAGACTTGCCATTATTTCCTGAGTATATTGGAATTCTACATAAATAAGTGTATCTAGGGTCTCAATCAATAAAGTTAATTTAAACCATTGCATAACACATAGGATATAAGGTATGCCTTTGGGTCTATGTTTAAAACAAGTAAAAATAGGTCATCCAGTGGTCTCCTAAGAGATAAAGCACAGTCTGTCGATTCAAATATCAAAGAAAATCTATTTGAAGAAAGGAAAAAAAGATAAATACCTCATAATCTACATATATTTGTCACATTAATAACTGTATTTTTCATCTTCCATTACCTAAAGCTATCTTTTTTATCATAGGTTGATAGAACTCCTTCTTTCCATTAACCTTTCCTTCTATTCCCTTTCCATTTTGCTAAAATATAATCCACTACACATTTCCAGTCTCATTGCCTTTGAATACAATCATTTTAAAGTAGACCCCTTGATTTCAACCATTTGAACCAAATTATTTTTCATTTTTCAGTCATATCCTATTCCTCATTCTCAGCAAAGATAGTAGAGTGGTTTGCCATTTCCTTTTGTAGCTCATTTCACAGATATGGACTAAAGAGAATGGGGTTGCCCACAGTGATACAGTTAGTAAGTGTCTGAGGTCAGATTTAAACTTTTGAAGATGAGTCTTCCTGATTTCAAGTCCAGACAATCTAACCACTTCACCCTCTAGCTGCTCTGAGATATTTTGTCAACAGCTAACTGAGAGCTCAGAGTGTAAAATCACCAAGGGACATAGCTAACTTATTTCATGAGAGGATTTGTGGGAGAATTTAAGGATTTTTTTTTAAGTCTAAAGAAGTGAAACCTAACGGAAATGGGGGAAGCTATCTTCAGTATTTAAAAGACAATCATGTAGAAAAAAGACTTGTCCTATTTGACCCTCAAACACATTTGGAAAAATTGATAGATATTCAGAGATGTGTATCATAGTATAATCGAATGAAACACTTACTAACTAGAATTGTCCAAAAGTAAAATGAGTCACGTCAGGACTCATATTGGAGATTTTGAAGTAGGAAAATCATGGAGGACTCAGAGATAACAAGGATATGACCACTTAGGTCACTTCCAGTTCTGGCATTCTATAAAGGTGAATAACTTCGAATGCACTTTTTCATTTAACTCAGTATTACATGGAAAAAGGGATTATTTTTGAAGAGCTGTACAATATTATTCACAATAATTATATATTTAAATTCCACCTTACCTCCATCCTTCTTAAAATGTTCCCAGAACTGAATACAATACTTCAATGTGATCTGACCAGGGCAGAGGACCATGTCTTTTTCTTTATGAATTTATATTTATTATTCAGTTTTACTCTTCTCTTTTCTCTTTCTTAGTTCTTTTTTTCATTCAAGTAATGGTTCTTATTCTTCTCTCTTCTTATTGAGAGAAACATTAGCTCAGGGATAATAATTTAAATGTCTTGAATAAATTTTATGCTTTGCAGAAAGAGGCAAGGTTGCTTGGCAGAGTTATGGTGGTGGCAAAAATGTTGAATAAAAATTAGAATATACAAATATTTTATTCTAAATTGCATTTCTTGTTGCTTTAGTCATTCTTTTAGATATTCTGGTTTTAGCTCTTGACTCAGTCATAAAACAAAAGTAAAGAGGTTCTATTTCTTCTTTTGTTTTCCCTACTCATTTTACTGTAGATAACAGTAACAGTCACAAGCAGTGGCCAATGCTTCCCATTTATTCAGTGACCTAAAACCTCATAAATATATGTAATAAATAGCTGCCTGGTAGCATTTATCCACTTATTTGTTAACTTGGCATACATGTTTTTGTTGCTATAGCAATATGATAATGGAATAGCAAGAAATTTACAGAAGTGTCAGCAACTATTTTCTCTGATTATTTACCCTTATAAAAATCAGTAAATAATTTTTTGGGGGAGAGAAAGGCTTAAGAGAATTCAATTAAACAATGCCACAAGAATTTAAGTGCTTACAATGTGTAGGGCATGCAAAAAATACAAAAATAAAAAAAGGAATACTTCCTGATATGAAGGAATTTGAAATCTAGTAGGAAAAAATAAGATAGGTTCATAAATAAACTTGATAAAAAATAAAATATGGTAAAATTATAAGAGAATGTCAGATTGGCTTGTGATATGTAAAAAAGGAAAGATCTTTTCTAACTAGGGATTATTCAGGAAAAACTTCTCTGAGAAGTTGATATTTGGGCTTATTCAACTTCAAATCTAATCTTTATTATGTGACTTACAGGTACAAGACACTCTCCTAGGTACAGAGAATTAGAAAATGACATTCCCTGTCCTCTAAATACTTACACCAAAGTAATAGGGGTGGCATTTCAACCAATGGAAATTGGGACATGCAGGTGGGGTGTACATTCTAAACAGAGTGAAAGGTTTGGACAAAGGTGCAGAGAAAGGCAAACTTTGGACTAATGAGTAGTCTAGTTTGGTTGGATTGTAAACTGTACTGGAAACCTGGAAAGAACAATTTGAGAGAAGCTGGTAAAGGTGGGTTGGAATCCAGAGGGGAGAACCTAGAATGCCAAGAGAATTTCAACTTTATTGGGGAGGCAAGAAGGAACAAGTGAATATTTCATCCCCTTGAATGAAAATAACCACCTTTTATAATCATTTTTGGTCAACTTGCAGAACAATTATTTTATATTTCCATGCAGAAAGAGTATGACAATTGTAAAAAAGTAGAAAGAAATTAGGGAACAATTTTATTTTATACTAATCTTATTCACATTAGCTTCTTGGGGAAAAAATTTTTTGAGCAATATTTCTGTGAATTATAGCATGGCAATGATACTTCCTTGATTAAAAAAGGAAGTAGTTGACCAAGGAAAAATATTTTCATAAATATGAGGGTTTGATTTTAAAGGTACATAGGCAATTAACCACATATGTAAGATCGAATGCCAGTTCCCCCTATCAATAAGTATTCAAAGTATATGAATAATAAGTTCTTGAACCATATAAAGATCACTTCAAATACTAATAATCAGAGAAATGCAATTGAAAACAATTCTTAGACTATCTCATAATCAGCAAATTGCAAAGATGATAAAAGACAAACATTAATACTGGAGGATTAATGAAAAGAAAGGCACACTAATACACTATTGGAAGAATTGTAAATTGATCCAATTATCTGGAAAGCAATTTATATTTATGCTCATAAAGTGAATACACTTTCTGTAGATCCCAGCACTAGGTCATATTAGGAGTTCAATAATAGAAAGAAAGACTTCTCCAGAATTTATAGCTATACTTTTTGCATTAGCAAAAAATTGTAAATAAAGTAACTATTTATCATTTGGGGAATTACTAAACAAATTGTACTTCATAAATATAATAAAATGCTACTGCTGTAAGAAATGATGAATATAATAAATACATAGAAGCATGGGAAGGGATATAAATTAATGAAAAGTTAAATAAGGAGAACCTGGTAAACATATAATAATGATGAAAACAAAGGCTATAGAAAAGACTAGAACAAAACAATTGAATTCTGTAAAGCTATACTCAAACAAGAAATATGAAAATCGATTCATTGCAGAATTGGAGAACTGTTGGTGGGGAACACTAAAAAATGACAGGCTTGGTTGATGTGTTAATTAATTTTGATAAAACTTTTTTCCTTTTTGTTTTTGTTTTGGTTATAGGAGATGACTATCTGGAAGACAGAGATGGGATTGATGTTTAGGTGATATAAAAGTAAAAGATGTCAATAAAATTTAAATAATTTAAAAATAATTTTTTCATCTGTCATTTCATTCTCTCCTCTCAATAATCACATGAAATATATAGGACATGATGGCACTATCATTATCTCAGGTAAACAGTTTAGAAGTCTTGATGTCAGGGTAAATATAATCTTTATTTTTGTTGTTGTTCAGGAATTTAGTCATGTCCAACTCTTTATAACCCCATGAACCATAGCATGCCAGACCTTTTTTATCCTCTACTGTCTCTTGAAGTCTAAGTTCATGTTCAATGCTTTTCATCTAATCTTCTGCCATTTTTGCCTTCAGTTTTTCCCACAGCAGAGTGAGTTCCATCTTCTCATTATGAGGTCTAAGTATTTAAGTTTCAGCTTCAGTATTTGTCTTTCCAATATTCTGAATTATTATTTTTAAGTATTGAACAATTTGATTTCCTTACTGTTGAAGGCTCAAAAGTCTTCTCCAGGACAATTTGAAAGTATCATTTAGTTTTCTTTATGGTTCCAACTCTCTATCATACATTGCTAATGGAAAACCCAAAGATTTGACTACATGAATCTTTGTCAGAAAGGTGATATCTCTGCTTTTTAGTATGCTGTCCAGATTTGTCATAACTTTCTTTTCTAGGAGAAAACATCTTTTGATTTCATGGCCTCAGTTGCCATCAGCAGTGACTTTTGAACCCAAGAATATAAAATCTGGCATTACTTCCCTCTCTTCTTCTAAACTGGATCTCATTGTGATTAAGTGACTTGTTCAGGGTTTCTATTTCCATGACTAGGGAGACATGGAAATAGACCAAGGTCAATGTTGTTTCCTCTGATACCAAATCCTGTTAATTATTCCTTTAAAATTCTATTTGGATGAATACAGTTTGTTTCAATTTTATTACTAAAAAAAAGGCCATGACTCATTTATTTTAGTAGCTTCTTAACTGTTCTCCTAGCCTCTAGTATTTCTCTCCTCTAATTCATCTTCTAACCTACTATTAGACTAATATTTTTAAGCTATGGCTTTTATTCCATTATTATGTTGCTAAGAATCTGTAATGATTCTCACTAGTCTGTTTGGTCAAATATCAGACTTTCAAGATCTTCTTTTAGAATTTATTGTCTTGTGAAAAAAACACTGAATTTGTAATCAGAAAAAGGAACTTTGAATTCAGCCTTTCCTAGTTACTAGATGTGTGATTTGGGGCATGTCACTTAAATTTATCATATTATAAATTATAACATGAAGATGATAATGATACTTTCCATTTACATAATATTTTTTGATTGGGAAAATATTTCCATTAGACTCTCTGATAAGGGTCCAATATCCAAGATAAATAAAAAAAAACTAATAGAAATGTATAAGATGAAAAGTCAATTCCCAAAGCAAAAGTAGTCAAAAGTTATGAACAATAATTCTCAAACTTATTTATGAGTAAAATAGAGGGTGAATAGAGTTATCAAAATGAAATCCTGTATGTAAGAGAATATATTTATTGGTTTCCATTGTCATCTAGTTGGGGATTTTTAACAAATTCCTGTTACTTTTGGATATTGATGCTTATGTTTTAAGATTAGAATTTAAGACTAGGTAATTTCCTTGCCTGAGATTGCCTGGATAAAATGATAGAAGTGTAGTTTTGATGTTGGTTTACAAAGCAAAGTAGGCAGAGACTTGTTTTCTGTCCTAAGACAACTGAAAGTTAACAGGGCAGGCATAGACTGGGGCAAAATTGTGAAACCGGTTGAGTTTGTACTCTACTTTACCTTATTTCTTTTCCCCTCCCCCCCTTTTTTTCTCAGTGGCATTTCCTTCTCCTCTTTAGGCAACCAGTACCTTCCTGTTCTCTAAACTTTTCAAATGATCAAAACAGGAAAGGATTTGAGATCAGTCATTTCTACTTTGACTGAAACCCTTTCCCATGGTTACCCTTTCCTGTGGCATTTACTTGAAATCTTTTTTTTTTGTTTCTTGTAGAAGAATACAAAAGATTTTCAGATACATAAAATGATAGGAATTAGAAGAGACCTTAGAAATAAAAAAAATTAACCCCCTCATTTCACAGGTCAAGCAAGGGATATTCAGAAATTTTGAGTGATTTATTCAAGGTCATAAAGGAAATTGGTGGCAAAGGCAGAACTAAATATAGCCTATTTCCTCATTCTCAGCTTAGTGTTCTTTCCATTATCCCATCTCTTCTGTTAAAGGAATTTCAGATGACATGAAGCAGGTCAGGAAGAGATATTTCTTTGGATGGAGCATCATCTCCTAACTCCTAAATCTATATAATATCTGAACTGATGCTGAAGATAACTTAATCAAGCCAGAGAAGATTTAGAAGGGATACTAATTTGGAGAAAGGAAACATCTTCCCTGGGAAGTATTGGCAACTGATTTTTTGATTGGATCTTCTTTATTCAAATCTCTCATCTCTGTTTTAAGATTCTTATTTGAGATCTGGAACCTATAGTCACTTTTCCTTTTCCCACCTCCAATGGTCTGGCTTTCTCCTACTCCTATACCTACAGAAGTCTCTCTTCTAAGCAATACAAAAACCTAAGGACCAGAATTTCTTTTCTTTTCTTTTTTTTAAATTAAAACATTTTTCATATATTTCATTTAAGTAGCTAGGTCATGTAGTGGTTAGAGCACTGGACTTGGAATCAGGAAGACCCCAATTCAAATATAACCTCAAACCTTTACTTACCTATATGACCCTAGACAAGTCATTTAATCCCTTCCTCTTAGTCTCAATTTCCTCAGCTATAAAAAGGGGTTAATAATAGTAGCTACCTTCCAGGGTTGTGGTGAGGATCTGCATATGTAGAATATTTTGTGAACTTTAAAGCACCCCATAAATGCTAGCATTTTTATTATCTACATTTCACTCACTCTCCCTCCAAGTGAGCAATCCCTTATGACAAATTTTAAGATGGGGAAATCATCAGAACCAACCAGCAGAATCAGCTTAACAGAAAAACCTAACATTATATGCTGTGGTTCACACCAATAGTCAT
Organism: Macrotis lagotis; assembly: GCF_037893015.1. Lineage (NCBI taxonomy): Eukaryota > Metazoa > Chordata > Mammalia > Peramelemorphia > Peramelidae > Macrotis > Macrotis lagotis. Next base: position 157,280,983 of record NC_133664.1, on the reverse strand, counting down.
CAAGCACTGCAAGAAAAAAATAGAAGTGGAAGAGGCAGAAAGGTTCCTTTTCATATCTCTCCCTTCAGCCAAGTTTGGTCAGTATACTTATATAGCTTGCCATTTTGCATGTTTTATTATTATCATTCTTTCTGTAATATGGCCTCAAGTCCATGAAATAGATTTATACCCAAATTCATAGTGATTCTGCATATGAATAAGTTGGGAAATGGCTTGTGCTTAGGTTCTCAGAGGGCAAAAGTCTCTTTAAAATGGTCTGGGAGTGGAACTCCCAACTCTGAACCAGGAAAGGTACCTCTCTTCTGTGTGACTTCCCTTTTGTTTTCAGGCCACTAGCAAAAGAACACTGTAACATAAGGTCTGGGTCAACCCTAAATATTTATGAGAAATAATATAACATCTAACAAATGTATTAGTTTTTAAATGCTATTTATAGTATTTTATTTTTCCCTGGTTATATGTAAAAATAATTTTTAACATTCATCTTTTTGTAAATTTTTGAATTGCATATTTTTCTACCAACCTTCTTTCCCTTTCCCCTCTTTAACACAGAGGTTAGGATTACACATGAACAATTTGATATAGGCTATATATGAACAATCATGTTTAACATATTTTCTTACTAGTAATGTTATGAAATAAGAATCAGAGCTAAAGGGAAAATTATGAAAAAGAAAAAACATAAAACAAGTTTTAAAAAGTGAATGTGGTATGTTTTGGTCTGCATTCAGACTTCATAGTTCCTTCTCTGTGATTGGAATTTTCGATCACAAGTCTTTTAGAATTGTCCTTCATCACTGACCTGTTGAGAAGAGCTAAGTCCCTCAAAGTTGATTATCACACAGTGATGTTGTAAATGTGTACAATACTCTCTAGGTTCTGCTAAATTCACTCAGCATCAGTTCATGCAAATCTTCCCAAGCTTTTCTGAAGTCTGACTTCTCATTTCTTAGAGAACAATAATACTCCATCACATTCATATATCTCAATTTGTTCAACTATTCCCCAATTGTTGGACATTCTCTCAATTCTCAATTCTTTGCCACTACTAAAAGAACTACCATAAATATACTTATGTTTAATATATGGGCCTTTTCCTTTTTTTATAATATCTTTGGAATATAGACTTAGTAGTGGTATTATTGGATCAAAAGGTATTCACACTTTACCCTTTGGACATAGCTCTAAATTGCTCTCCAGAAGGATTGATCAATTCACAATTCACAATTCTACCAGTAATGCATTAGAAACCTAGTTTTCCCATATCCCTTTCAATATTGATCATTTCCCTTTTTTGTCATTTTAGCCAATTTGATAACTGTGGGGTAATACTTCAGAATTGTTTTAATTTGTTTTAATTTTAAATCAATAATGATCTAGAGTATTTTTCATTTGACTGTCAATAGCTTTAGTTTGTTCATTTGAAAATTACCTGTTCATATCCTTTGATCATTTATTAAATGAAGAATTACTTGTATTCTTATAAATTGGACTCAGTTCTCTATATATTTTAGAAATGAGTCCTTTATCAGAAACACTACCTGTGTTTCTGTGTTCCTTCTAATCTTGGTTGCATTACTTTTATTTGTGCAAAACCTTTTTAATTTAACGTAATCAGAATTATTCATTTTGCATTTTATAATGTTCTTTATCTCTCGGTTGGTCATGAACTCATCTTCTTTCCATAGATCTGACAGATAATCTTTTACTTGTCCTTTTAATTGGGTTATATTATCGTCCATTATGTCTAAACCATGTAACCATTTTGACCTTATTTTAGTATAGAAAAAATAATTTTTAAGATTCATTTTAAAAATTTTGAGTTACAAATTTTCTTTTTCCCATCTCACCCCCCCTTTACTGGGAAAGCAATTTGATATAGGTTATAAATATTTAGTCATGCAAAATATTTCCATAATAGTCATGTTATAAAAGAAAACATAGACCCCCCTCCCCTGCAAAAAAAAGAAACTTCAAAAAAATTAAAATTTAAAAAAGTATACTACAACATGTATTCTTTCTTCATCATAAGTCCTTCAGAATTGTCTTGGATCAAGGATTGCTAAGAAAAGCTAAGTCATTCACACTCATCCTACAATATTGTTGTTACTTTGTACACAGTACATTTCACTTTGCATCAGCTCATATAAGTCTCTACAGGTTTTTCTGAGTACAACCTATTTATCATTTCTTATATCAGAAAAGCATTCCATTATAATCACCTACCACAGTTTATTCAGTCATTCCCCAACTGATGGGCATCCTCTCAATTTCCAATCCCCTTCAACTTGCCACCAGAAAAGAGATGCTATAAATATCTTTATACAAATAGGTCTTTTTCTATTTTGTTTTTCATCTCTTTGAGAATATGGACCTAGTAGTGGCATTGCTAGGTCAAAGGGTAGGCATGGTTTCATAACCCTTTGGACATAGTTCTAAATTTCTCTAAAGAATGGTTGAATCAGTTCATGACTCCACCAACAGTGCATTAATGTCTTATTTTCCCCACATCCCCTCCAATATTTGTCATTTTCCTTTTCTGTCCTATTAGTTAATCTTGTAGATATAAGAATTTTTTAAATTTGCATTTATCCAATGTATAGTGAGCTAGAACATTCTTTTAAATATGACTTTAGATAATATTGAGATCCTCATCTGAAAGTTGTTCATATCTTAGATCATTTGAATCAGTTCTCTATGTTTGAGAAATGAAGCCTATATTGAAGAAACTCAGCAAATGTATTTTTTAAGAAAAAAACACAGAGAAGTATAAGGCTGGGGTGGTGCAGGGTCCAATCTTTGTTCCATTGTTTCTATTTTTCCACCTGGTCCTCTGCTCCAGGGTGAGTGGTTATCCTGAATAAAATACACACATCTACGCACACTCACATCCACCTCCCAGTTTGTCTGTTTGATTGGAGGTCATCTATCATGATCTCACAGAAGGGAACTTCAGATGTAACCTGCAACAGCTGCTGCACCGCTTTGGGAAGAATATTACCTCTCTCTTCTTTTGTTCTTGCTCCCCTTGAGAGTCCAAAAGACCATCTGGGAGTTAAAAACTCTTTCCTTCTCCTCCCAAAATGATTTCATATTAGTTTCTTCTCTTTCTGAGCAGGGTAGAACTACAAATCTCAGAGGTTATTGGAGCCAGTCTGGCCTTTTCCGGTAGTTATGTTTATTTACATTTACATTTACATTGCTATTGTCATTGTCCATTTTGTTTTCTTGATTTTGCTTAATTCATCTTGCATCATTCATATACATCTTCCCATGCTTCTTGGTATTCATCATCTATAACAATTTATACAGCATAGTAAAATTTCATTCTATTCTCATACCAGAATTTCTTGAGTCATGCCTCAATTGTTTGATATTTGTGTTAGTTCCAGGTCTTCCCTACTACAAATAGTGCTGCTATAGATATTTTAATGGAACCTAACTATGGTCCAAAATTTCTGTTCTTTTAAGGCCTCCAAAAGCAGCACAGTCAGGGTAGAGATGAGGTAAACAGCAGCTGTACTTCTCTAGAGTACAGACAATAATTGAACTTCTTCTCTAGAGATAGACAATTGTTGGACTTTTCTAGAATCTTTCAAGTGGAAGAAATGGGACAGGATTTTTTTTTTTTGAGTAGCAAGTTATGGGAAAGGATCGATAGTATTTTGACAAAGGTATAGATTATAAGAATTCTCCTTTAGAGAGTGGTCAGCAGGTTGGAGTGAGGGGAACATGGTCAAGGGAGTTCTAGTTATTAGATCTATCACAGACCTTAATCTTTTAACAAATGTGAGGTATCCTTTGGGTATTTGTATATATCTGTGATGATAATGATTTAAAGGTTCACAGTATCAAGGAAAATTACTGACTAGTATAGATCCCAGAAGATTAAAGAGAAATTTAAATTTAAATTTAGTTTGTACTGCAAACATTTATTCATTCATTCATTTGGTTATTTCATCTTCTGTCACAAGGAGAGTACTCACTGAACACTAGAAGTATTATGGTTTTTGTGTTCCCCAGAACCTAGCACAAATGTGCCAGGCAAACAACAGGCATGTAGAACTGAGTGGAATTGTTTCCCTCTCTGTTTGAATAGCTAAGCTGTTGGTTCCTAGTTGGAATGCATAAAAAACTACACCTATTACAGTCATTTATGTAAATTGCTTACCATTTATGCCTAATTGCTATGTAGCACAATGATTGTGTGGATCATTAAATATAGATCATATCAAATTTGTTACAAGTTTTATTTGATTACTACAACAAACAATGGTTTGTATGAGTCACTTCCTTCAAAAACCTTCTGAAATTACCTCAAATTCATTCGGTGTGTCTTTTATGTAAATAGTTATTTGCATGCCATCTCCTCCTTTAGAATGCCAACTCTTTGAAGGTAGGGACTGTATTTCTGCCTTTCTTGACTCTTAGATTATGCAAATATAAGTGTTTAATAGATCTTTGTTGACTTGATTTGACTTGATCATCTGCTCTACATTGTGCTACACTACTTCTCCTGACCCGAATCAGGCAATTCTTTATACTGGACAGGAGAGGAACTAATATCTCAAATAGGGTTATGACAACAATTATCTTGAAAATCTATCAGCAGAATATGGAAATAGGTTAAACACAATTGTACATATAAATCTATATCAGATTGCTGTTGCCATGGGTATGGGGGTTGGAAGGGAGGTGGTAAAAAACTGTAGAATCTAAAAACCTGCAAAAGAATAAATGTTGATGATTATCTTTGCATGTAATTGGGGAAACAATATTTGGGGTCATTAAAAAATAAATTAGAAAAACAAAAAGAAAATCTGTCAGTAGGTTACACCTACAGCTTGTAGATTCCTGTCTTGTTGCATGCAATTTGAAAAGGTAAAGTTATAGGAAGTAAATAGTTTTCCTGTTTTAATATGCCTATCATTTCTAAATACAGTGTGGGTCCAGAATCCCTCTACAGTCAACCTGGGCCACACTTCAGACAGTTTCTCTGCACATTCTGGTAATGTGGTAGCTTTGGCATTTACATCAGCAATCTGGTTTGTGGCCAGAGGTTTCTTAGCTTGCTTCATTGAAAGCTGTTGTCATTCAGCAAAATTCCCAGCTGCTGAGTACTTCACAAATGTCGAACATTTTTGGATTTTGCTGCAGTGTAATTGGGCACTTTGGTGTTACCCTGCTCCTCCAGTCTGCTTGCCTGGAGCCAAAAACAGTATCATTTTGGTCTAATAGATTTTGATAGAATGTGGCATGGGAAGACTTTGATAAAATTAATTAGGAAAATTCAATTTTGCTTTACTTAAATTTGCATGGGTCCTGTCTAGCTTTATCAATGTCATCTATTCCCTCTTTGATGTAGTTACAACTTTCCTTTGTTTACACCAAAGATAAGCTATTACCTTCAGAAAATACATTCAGTTTCCTTTGGTAGATGGATTCTTATGAACTGAAGGAAAAAAGGGAAGAAAAGAGAGGAAGATTATATTAGAATTATTTGTGGACCCACAAACTGATTTATTTCCTGACTGATTTAATATAATTCTTTGTTTCTGCTTACTCATCTGTAATGTGGTAATAATTACAATTGTTCCTTATTTACCTCAGAGAGCTATTATAAAGATTCATTAGAAAGAAAAAAGTCTAGAAGGCTTTTTGAGTACAGCAGCATGTAGTTTCAAGGCAGTATATTGTTTCTGTAGCAGTCCTTGTTTAAGTAACTTATCATACAGTTCTATAACCTATCAACATTTACTAGAGGCCTCGTAGGTGTCAGGCAGTATATATGTAAATATAGTAATTAATTAATAAATGTTTATTAAGTATTTACTGTGTGTTAAGAACTATGCCAAGGGCTGGGAGTGAAATAAGAGAAATTAAGAAATTCTGCAGGTTTGTAGGGTTGGGAAATGTTCCATAAGAACTCAACTTTTTAAACCCTTGATAAAAGGGTCCAGTTCTTAGCACACATTAGAAGATACTTAATGAATGCTTCTTGATGACTTATATGTTCATTTTCTAAACATATATTTATATCCCTTTCCAAAAAAGATGACAAAACATTAAATAAAAATTGGTTATTCGATTGTATCAATAAGTTAGGTGACCTTTAGTATTTAATTGTTGAATTCTGTGATTTTGGAAGTTGAGTTCAACTCATGGGAAAATAGTGGCTCAAGCCAGAAATGGATGATGTTGTTACAAAGTGTACTTTTTCATACAGTATTTTGTAACCCCACTGCTCATGATGGAAACTATTGCATGTCTATCTTGTTCAAATCTCTTCTGAATTCCAATTCTCTACCTCCAACTGTGAGGATGTGTCACTGGCACCTCAAATTGATCCTTCTGTCAACTTTCTTCTTTCCATTGATGGAAACTCCATCTTTTCATCACCTGGATTTTAAAATCTGGAGTTATCATTAATATTTCCAGCCTCCACTCTCTCCATATCCAATCCAGTTGCCTAGTCCCATAATCTCTCTTATCCATACCCTACTCTCCACACACCATCACTAACCTAATTTTCTCCCTTATCGCCACTCTCCCAGATTGTTATAATAGCATCCTAAAAGCTCTCCTTACTTCTTGTCTTTCTCATCTATATCCTTTACATAACTGCCAAAATAAATTTCCCATGTTGATGAAATTTGGCAGATAGGTGGCACAGTGGATAGAGTGCTAGGCCTGGAGTCAGGAAAACTCATTTTTCCTGAGTTCAAATTTGACCTAAGGCACTTACTAGATGTGTGATGCTCCAGTATCTTAGCCAATAAAGCCTCAAAGGGGATTGTAAAGAGTCAGATATGACTGAAAGGACTGAACAGCAAAAAGGTATTGGTCTGGGGAGGCTAGGTGGTGTAGTGGATAAAGCACCGGCCTTGGAGTCAGGAGCACCTGGGTTCAAATCCGGTCTCAGACATTTAATAATTACCTAGCTGTGTGGCCTTGGGCAAGTCACTTAACACTATTTGCCTTGCAAAAAAAACCCTAAAAAAAAGGTATTGGTCTAGCTTTGACATTTCTCCTTACTCAAAAACCTTAGGTATCTTTCCAAGAATGGGATACAATTTCTTAGTTGGAAATTCAAAGCCTATCACAATCTAGCTCAAATAAATTTTTCTAGCCTTATTTCATATTATCTATCTATCTACCTATCTATCTATCTATCTATCCATATATTCTGCAACTCTCCATCTTTCTCTACCTGGAACAGTATCTTCTAGACCAGGTCTTCTAAAACCATTCTTCCTTCTCTGGCTGACCCTAGATCCTGCTTCATATACATCCACAATGGACATCTAACCATCTTGCCATATGCCTTAATACTACCTCTTTCAACTCTCCCTTTTCTCTCTTCAATTCATCTTTCACACAACTACCAAAATAATATACTTAATGCACATATATGACTATATTATTCCTCTTCTCAAAAATTGTAGCAACTGCTTATTATCTGAATGAGTTATAATTCAAACTTATTAGCCCAGCATTTAAGGCTCTCTACAATCTACATTTTTGGTCTTTTTTCTTACTACTTCTCTTCATGCATAGTACATTCTAGAGAAAATGGACTACTACTTGTTCTCTACTTCCTGCTTGCACATATTTACACATATTTCAGCTGTCTAAATGTACTACCTCAATCTCTTTAATTATTCCATTTCTTCAAGACCCAACTCAGGTGTGAAAGCTTCCCCTGTTGCCCACAGTTGTCAGTGATCTCTCCCTCCTTATATTTATGTTCTTCCTATTTTCTTCCAGAAACCAAGAGGCCACCAACAGTATCCTAGTGATGACATATCACTTCCTCTTATATGCACAGGCAAATTCAGTCAGGAAATAGAAAGTTAATATAATTGCTAAGGTGTTGTAAAAAATACTTTTCTGCATATTGTTTCTGGGTCAGAATCTGTTGTGATCAAGGGTGAATGAAGTGAAAAGGATATTGGAAATCCAAGATGGAGCAAGAAATTCAGCAGTTACAGACCATGAAAATTAATAATGAAGGAGAAACAATATGTTAAAATTTGTCTCCAAGTGACTTCATTTCAGGATAGCAGGGGTCATTTCTTTTGAAATGAGAGAGTCGATTATAAAACAAGTTTTTTATTTTACTTGAAAAAATAATGTGAGAATGTGTTTGTATATTAAACCATGAACTTGATGAGGATGAGTTTTTTATTTATGTTTACAAATGTTTACAAATTTATAGGTAATCATCAATTTTTAAACAACCTTAATTAAATAGTGAATGTATCACACTCTAGGCATCTCTAATAAAAAACTTTAATACTCAAAAAGTTTTTTCTTTTTTAGATTTTGAGAGTGAGATATTCAAGAAGGTATTGGTTTTACAAGAATCAGGAAGTTTAGACCCATGTTTTACAACCTAAGAGTAAACACTGTTGAATATTCTATCAATTACTTAGGCCTGAGAAAAATGCTCAGAGGAGCATTTGCTACAAAGTTTGTCCTATTTGTTGAAATTTGGGCAAAAATAAAGATTACCTGTTGACTTATGCTTTGTTGTTTCAGAAAACAGAAGAAATGTGGAGAATAAGTACAATTTAAGGAGGAATATCATCTCTAAGAATGCCTTCAGCCCAAGAGACCCCAGATAGGAGAAAAGCAGAAATATAATTTTATCTGTTGTCAAAAATATCAGCAATGGGATAGAATACTGATAAGAAATCTTAATGTTCAAGAAAAAACAAAATAGACCAATCTAAAGTCATCCTATACCCAGTGCTTAAAACTTCTCCCTCAAACTTCTAGTCACCAATATAAACTCAGAAATTAGAGAGGCTCTACAGAAAAGCAACTATGTGACATAGAGAATAAAGTATCAGATATGTCAGAAAGATCTGAGTTCAAATTCTGCTCAGATATTTAATAGCTTGACCTCTTTCAGTCTATTTCCTCATTATAAAATTATCATAATAATAGTGTCTCCATCCTTAGTTTGTTGTGATGAGAAAAATGAGATAGTAAAATATTTTTTAAAAACTTGCCTTAGCTGGTTTTAAAAAATAAATTGTTTATATTGTACAAATACAAGTAGCTAAGGTTATTTACAGAAATAAACCATGGAAAAAATATACCTTCACTGGCCTCTTCTGTAGAAAAACAAATTCTCAAAAAGCAACTATCACCTCTCACCTTCTCCCTATGGAGGAAGAAAGAAACCAGGAGGGACCCCTCTTGCTACATTTCAGTATTTTACTTGTGAACTACAGGAGCCTACTGAGGGTATTCCTAGGGTCATCCAGGAAATTGAGCCACCTCTCTACCAAAACTATAGAAGATCTCCAGACAATTGACACTAAGATTTTAAGAATCCTTGGTGTCCCTGTCCTATTCTTCTCATATGCAGGATCCTGTGGAATGGTGCATTTAATTAATCCACATTTATGGGGCAGGCACTGATCTCACACACACACAAAACACACTGATGACCTAATCCTTGGATACTGAATCTTCTCCAAGTGAAAATAAGTATTTTAAAAATTTTAAAGGGTTTTTGCAAGCCTTAAGGCTTGCACTATATAAATGCTAACTTTTATTATTATTGCATCAGCACCATCATCATCATCATCATCATCATCATCATCATCATCATCATCAAAACAGTTGTACTTCCTGATAATTAGGAGGACAGAAGTGACGATACAGGTTTTAAGAATGACTCACCTACTAGTTTCAGTGAATTAGTTTAGATGATGACTTCTTTGCAGTCTCTGGATTCAGATGAGAGGAGTGGAGCTTCTTAACAGAGACAAGTTCAGAGACATCATCAGAGGATTTTGGAGGCTCTCTAGCATTAAAGGTATAAAACTTTTCCAGACATGAACTTCCTAACTACATATGTTCTCTGTGATCTTTCCCTAGGTGAACACATTTTTGCTGTACATATTTCTTGCTTATAACCCTATTGGTGGTATGGGAGAGTAAATTCTATGTAGGAGAGAGAGGATATTTCACTTATTTTACTATGATCTTTGATTTAGTTTATTTTACTTTGAATTCATGAGTCCTTTGTTTAACTGAGTAAAGGAAACACATTGGTGAGGGTTTGTGAATTGTAGATTTGTGTGTTTTTAGAACACAGAGAATGTGAACTACTTGAGAACAAGAACTGAGTTTTTTTGGTTTGTTTTACCTTTCTTTGGAAGCCTAGAGATTAGAACTGAGTTTGGAATTTAACATGTTTAATAAATACTAACTGACCTACTGAATGATGACCTATGGAATGATTCAATCAATAATACCTTTTTAGGACTGCTATGTGAGGATGGCTATATATGTTTAATCCCACCTCTTTCCAAAGTCCCAATCCCCATCTAATTTACATTCTGGTAACCACTGACAGTGGTTTCTACTAGAGTAGAAAAGGAATCCAGGAGGAAGAAAATAGCAGAAAATGATAAGTAAGGGTAAGTGTTGGATAAGTGTTAGAGACATGCATACTTAAAGCTACATATTCTTAGCTCCAGATTTTTCCTGGCAGTTCAAAAATTATCAGTAGGCCTGGGAAAGCCTGTTCCCATCTGTGTGTCTGAAATGCATATTTATGTTTTAAAAAGGTCCTTTGAGAATCTTTGAAAAGACAAATGCATGCCCTGTAAACGATGACTATTATACTCATGATTTAGAAAAAAAATTCAAAAGCCAATTCAGGCAATTGCTATAAGGACAATTATATGACTTGTAAAGATCTCATTGTGGTTTGTTTCTTAAAAATTATTTCACCTACTACTAAATTTTCCTGTCTTCTAAGGTGGAAAACAACAGCTGTTTCTTGGCACAAATGCAATAACAGTGTGTGAAATGAAGGGAAGAAAAGTATAACAAATGCATGGGGAATTTAGGGAGACAGAAGGAAAATGAAGACAATGCTACTACATTTTTTAGCATATTTCCTTCAGAGAAAGACTTAAATTGAAGAGGGACAGGACAAGGGAAGGGTTGGAGAAAAATTTAGATGGAATATTATACAATTACTCCTTCAGAAATCTAAATGTCTTCAGAAAATCTAAATGTCTTTTCTTGATTTTTGAGCGGTCCAGTGTATCCTGGTGATTCATTCTGGTAAGATGGTAGCATCCTGCAGGAAAGAAAGGACTGGTAGATACATCAAATATCTCTGAGACTCACCAATGGATGTAGTATCCCTTGTGACACCTAAGGAATGCTACAAATTTTGAATGCATACTCTTCTAGTTTTTTCTCAATTAGGATATTCAAAATTAGTTGGTGAATTTGAAAAAAGGTTTCTATTTCCCTTGCCCTGTCAGATATAAAATAGTGATGCTATCCCATTTTTGCTGGACTTTCCCTATCTTTTGCTTTGCCTTTTAGGAACCAGAATAAGATGCTGAGAAATTCGGGAGTCTGTGGAGCTCAGATTGTGAGGTCCTTGAAAGCAGAGACTGTCATATCTTTCCTTGTATCTCCAGTGGTTTACATACTTAAAAGTTTTGATTCTGATTCCATTCCATTAGACATTAATTTCAGATATGCCCTCAGTCAGAAATGTCTCTTCTTTTAAGGTCCATTCAATCCAAATTTAGCACCCAATCAAGATTCTCATGGCTAAGGGTGGTATGGTGGGTAGAGGGCCTGGGTCTAAAGTTAGGAAGACTTCTCTTCCTGAGTTCAAATCTGGTCTCAGATTTGTGACTAGCTATGTGAACCTGGTCATTTAACTCTGTTTGCCTCAGTTTCCTCATCTGTAAAATGAGCTAGAGAGGGAAATGGAAAACCACTCTGGTATCTTTGCCAAAAAAGCCTAAATAAAGTCACAATGAGTTGGACATGACCAAACAAAAAATCAACCCCTGCAAGATACTTTTTTTCCCCTCTTAAACTTCAAGTCCACTTACCTCAGAGGTAGTTGTGAGGATTAAATGTGATAATATTTGTAAAGCATTTAGTATAGCACCTGCCATATAATAGGTACTTAATATTCCCTCTCTCTCTTGTTATACAAGGACATTTCAGCATTCATAGAGATTCTCTTTCAAGTACCATAACTTCCCACATTATCAGTCTGCTCAGTTTCTATGACCTACTTCTCCACAACACCACAGCTTCACACAGAAATCATTATAGCTCTCTTAATCCTGCCATCACTCACAAATAGTTCATTTCTATATTCATGAACTCCAGAATTCCTTATCTGATCATAATCTTTTATCATTTCACCTTTCCCTCTCCTGTTCTGTGTCCTTTCTGTAACCTCCAAACCCTCTATTCCTCAATTCTTTTCTAGGCAATTTCCCTTTTCTTGGCTACACTCTCTTTCTTGTTTCAACCCCTGAGGAAACTGGTTTAACTCTACACTGATCCTGTACACTAGAGTCCCTTGTTCCATAAACCTATTATTGATCATTCCTTGCCAAGCTTAAACTTTGGATTTTTCCCATTCACTCATAATCTTTGCTCCTATTCATGGGCTGTTGAATGGAGTTAAATTAAAAAAAAATCATCAAATAGTATAGACTAGGTCTACTACAAATTTATAATTTCAATGGACTCACACTATAGTCAGGCAATCCTATTATACCTCCTTAAATCATCTCTAAGTTGCAGAGGATAGAACATTGGATTTGGAAAAAAGTTCAAATTTGGCCTTAGGCACTGTCCATCCCTGGAAAACTCTGGAACCCCCATTGGATTTTGACTAGCAATTTCTTTTCTTTTTTTTTTTTTTTGCAAGGCAAACGGGGTTAAGTCTCTTGTTCCAGGCCATGCAGCTAGGTAATTATTAAGTGTCTGAGGTCGGATTTGAACTCAGGTACTACTAACTCCAGGGCTGGTGCTCTATCTACTGCACCACCTAGCTGCCCCCTTAACTAGCAATTTCTTATCATCTTCTAGTCCCAAGGTAAACTCCTGGGAATCTCCCTGTGGTCAGTAGTTTCTAGCTATCTAATTTCTGGACAGAGATAGCTCCAGGACTCTTCTGCAACCCCTCCCTTCCTGCAATGACTAGTCTGATGATCCTACAGGTGACTCTGGCTTGGGGCATGATCAGTGATCTGCAAGAGGTGGCTTAAACCAATCCAATGATTTTTCCAGGAAAACCCCATTACCCTGAAATAAATAACTTGTAAACCCCAGACCAGATATCAATCTATGTAGCTGCCCTCCCCTTCTGAATTTGTGATTCCTCTCACTGTATTTCTTTGTCTGAATAAGACAATGTATGTTCCAGATTAAAATTCCTTAGCACTAATTATTTGCCTTACTTTATTGATTATTTTGTTCATCTCAGTTTTTGTACAGGCTTGACAACACATAAGCTGTGTAACCATGGGCAAGTCACTTGACTTCTGTCTCAGTCTCCTGTACTGTAAAATAGGGATTATAAATAGCCCTGCCTACCTGGATTATTGAGGAAATATCAAATGAAATATTTCCAAAGTGTTTGGCACAATGCCTAGAATGCATGTAGGTGTTTCTTTTCCTCCCTCCCTAATCAATGCACTATCCAACTTCCTTTCCTTTCCTTTCCTTTCCTTTCCTTTCCTTTCCTTTCCTTTCCTTTCCTTTCCTTTCCTTTCCTTTCCTTTCCTTTCCTTTCCTTTCCTTTCCTTTCCTTTCCTTTCCTTTCCTTTCCTTTCCTTTCCTTTCCTTTCCTTCCCTTCCCTTCCCTTTCCTTTCCTTTCCTTTCCTTTCCTTTCCTTTCCTTTCCTTTCCTTTCCTTTCCTTTCCTTCCCTTTCCTTCCCTTTCCTTTCCCTTCCCTTCCTTCCCTTCCCTTCCCTTCCCCTTCCCTTCCCTTTCCCTTCCCCTTCCCTTCCCTTTCCCTTCCCTTTCCTTCTTTTCTTTTCTTTTCTTTTTCTTTTCTTTTCTTTTTCTTTTCTTTTCTTTTTCTTTTCTTTTTCTTTTCTTTTCTTTTCTTTTCTTTTCTTTTTCTTTTCTTTTCTTTTCTTTCATTAAATAGAGATCCATTTAATTCTCTCTGAAAAGACTATGTTCTATACTCAGTCAGATTTCTCCCATGATCATTAAAATGATTAACAGTTGCCCCTCCCCCATGAAGTCAACCCCTTCTCCAATCTGCTTACAAACCTCCCTTTACTTTTTTTTTAAATCGTTTCAAGGGAGAAAACTGACCAAGTTAGGCAGTTTGTAGATTTGCTGACCCTTGCTTTGAAACTCTGAATTTGTACCAGCCCAATTTCTTCTGAAAGAAATGAAAGAAAAAAAACTGCTTCTCTTTGTAATCATTCACAAATTACAACTTTTACAATAAGCCCTTCCATAAGCAAACTTTGCCAATGTAAAGTACCATTTTCATTGTGTATCTCCTGGTGCTGTTGTAGGAGCAGAGAGTGGAGGAGCTTGGGTAGTACCTACCTTTCCACCACCTTTGGCTTGAGTTCCAAACTAGGAGCCTGCTCAGAGCATCAGTTGAGCAAAAACCTGAGGTTATGAACTTGGCTGCTATTTATTACAGTATTTATGCATTTCTTAACTAATTAACATCTATAAAACCACCAGTGTTACCATTTTTTTATTAGGATCCTATCTTTTTTTAAAAAAAATATGTTCCTGATAAAGTTTTTGAGCATCCCTTCCCCCAGCCATTTTTCCTCATAGCAGTAGCCCAGGGACCCACCCTGAGTGGAAGAAGTTTTGGGCTGCTGCCTGTTCCTTTTCCTGATTACCATGACAAGCACACCATTGATAGTGCATGCTTGCGTGCTGCTCAGAGCAGCTATTCCAAACCTATTCATCCCTTCTCAAGCCTTCCATAGCATCTCCACCCTATGACCTGGATCCTTGCCCCACCCCAAACTAAGGATTTTGATTTATAATCTCAAAGAAAACATCGAGGTCATTCAATGAGAGCTTCTCCTCTCCTCTCCTCATTTTATACTACTTGGATATCTTCTCCCACTGTCTTTTCCTTCACTCCTGTCTTAAATGAAGAGGTAACCCTTTTTGCCAAGGCATCTTGTCTAATAGACTGCCCCCACTATCATCTTTGCTCTCTATAATTTCTCTGTATCTCCTATTTCATGTTGCCTTCAAACACATCTATGTTTTCCACATTCTTCAATAAAACTCTTACCAGATCTGTTCATCCCCATTAATTATCATCCTGTATCTCTAGCTCCCTTTGAGACTAAATTCCTTGAGAAAGCCAATTACAATTACTGCTTCCAATTTCTCTGTTTTGAAAAATAAGTTTTATTTTTCCCCAAGTGCATGCTAAAACAATTTTTTTTAACATTTGTGAGTTTTTTGTTTATTTTTTTTTAAAGTTTTGATTTCTAAATTCTATTCCTCCCTTTCTTCCCTTATCCCCTCCCTGTAATGGTAAGTAATCAGATATGGGTTATACATATCCAATTAAGAAAAATATTTCCATGTTAATTATTTTGTACAAGAAGGCTTAAATAAAAGAAAAAGAATGAAAGTGAAATGACATGCTTTAGTCTATATTAAAACAATATCAGTTTATTAGATCTTTGGGATTATCTTGAATCATTATATTACTGAGAATAGCTAACTCATTCAGTTTTCATTGAATAGTATTGCTTTTACTGTGTACAACTTTCTCCTGGTTCTGTTCACTTCACTTTGCTTCAGTTCATATAAGTCTTTCTAGGTTCTTCTGATTCATCCTACTTGTCACTTTTTATAACACAATAATATTCCAAACACACATACATATATACTATAGCTTTCTGAGTCATTCCCCAAATGATGGGAATTTCCATTTTTTAGCCACCACAAAAAGAACTGCTATAAATATTTTTGGATAAATAGATCCTTTCCCTCCTTTTTGATCCCTTTGGGTTATAGGTCTAACTGGTATTGCTAGATCAAAGGATATGCACAATTTTATAGTCCTTTGGATATTTCTTATTCTATAAAACCTTTGTAAGGGAACTTCTGATTTCATCATTCAACTGAAATTGCTTTTCCAAAGTTACTAATGATCTCTTAATGGACAAATCTAATGACTTTTTCCTCAATCCTTGTTCTTCCTTGCAAATTTTGACATTGTTGATTACCTTTTCTCCTGCTTTCTCCTTTCTGGATTTTTCTGACATTGCTCCCTCCCAGTTTTGTTCCCATCTGTTTGATTGTTTCTTTTCAGTCCCCTTTGCTGTATCTTCATCCAGCTCATGCAACTCCCTGTGGTTGGCCCTTTTCTTATCTACATCATTTCACTTGGTGATCTCATCAGTTCCCATTAATTATAATTTCTACGCAGATAATTCTTATATCTACTCATTCAGCTGTAACCTCTCACTTGACCTATTGGATACTGAAATTGAATATCTTATGAGCATCTCAAACTCATATGACAATCAGAACTTATTATTTTCTTTTCAAACCCTCTCCTCTTCCAAACTCTCTGACTGTGGGCACCATCATCTTTCCAATTACCTAGCTCACAATGTTAGCATCAGTCTAGAGGCTTCACTTCAATTCATCCATGTAACCAGTCTATTGCTGCCTTATTTTTACCTTCACAAAATCTCTCATATAGACCCCTTTATCTCCACCCACATTGCTACTACTCTGCACAGACCCTTGCCACTTCAAACCTAGAATACTACCATAGCTTTCTGGTTGTTCTGCATTCCCGTACTCTCTCCCCACTTCAGTTTATCCCCACCTCAACCCCTAAAGTGCAGGTCTGACTAATTTATCCTCCTACATTTCTGATTTTATATCTTTTCACTGATTACCCCATGTCTATAATGTTCATTCATCTTGTCTCCATCTCCTTAGCTTCTCTGGATTCCTTCAAGTTCAAATTATATCTTCTGCTTATTTTCAAATTGTATCTTCTGTATATTTTCCCCCTTAACCTCCACTATTGCCTTCTCTCTGAGCTTACTTCCAACTTTCACTTCATGTATCATATATAGATAGATATACATCTATCTATATCTATATCTATCTATCTATCTATTATCTATCTCTCATCTATCTCGCTATCTCTTGTTGTCTCTCAAGTGTAGGTTCTGTATTTTTGCCTTTATTTGTATCACTTGGGCTTAGCATAGTATCTGGAACATAGTAAATACTTAGTAAAAACTTGTTTACCAACCAACCCACTGACTAATTACATGTCTCCTATGCTCAAAGTTCTATGCTGGACAGGTTATCAAAGAACCCTGTAGTTAGATTTTGCAGCACACATGAATTGAATATTCTATTCTTTTTGATTGAAAACAGGATTGATTCTCTCTCTCTCTCTCTCTCTCTCTCTCTCTCTCTCTCTCTCTCTCCCTCCCTCCCTCCCTCCTTCTCTCCCCCAATTTGTATGTGTTTTTTGGGGAGAAGAAAAGATTACATGGGGATAGTTGTAGTGATGTGGGCTGTGGCAAAGGGAGTTTTCTTCTCCCTTCTTTGATGCTATGAGAAATAAACATTTTATATGGAAATATGTTAAACATGTAAAATCTATATTAGATTCCTCACTATCATGGGGGGGGTAAGGGAAGCAGGTAGAAAAATGTGGAACTCAAAAGCTTACAAAAAGATGAATGCTGAAAACTATCTTTATATGCAATTTAAAAATAAAATAACATTAAAAATAAATATTTTAGATAAGATTCAGTCCTATCCCTTCACTGAGTTTGATACTGATGCAAGATAAAATGAAAAGATGATAGCTAATACATAATAGTGATGTGATAAATGTATTAAGAGTTGTAAGACAGGTAGGTGTGTGACCTTTGACTCAACAATCCCACTACTAGATCTTTGTCCCAAAGATATCAAAGAGGGGGAAAAGTATCTATACGCAGAAAAATATTTATAGCAGCTCTTTTTGTGGTAGCAAAGTATTAGACATTGAGGGGATGCCCATCAATTGGGGAATGACTGAACAAATTGTGATAAATGATTGTGATTGAATTCTGTTATGCTTTAAGAAATGATTAGCAGGATAGATTTAAAAAACCTGGAAAGACTTATATGAACCATACAAAGTGAAGAGAGAAGAACTAGAATATTGTTCATATTAACAATAATATAATAAGGATGATCAACTGTGAAAGACTTAGATACTCTGATGAAGACAATGATTCAACACAATGGCAAAAAACCCATTATGAAAAATACTATCTACTTCCAGAGAGAAAACTAATAAACTCTGAATGCAGACTGAAACTTTCTTTTTGAAACTTTCTTTTTATTTTGTTTGTGATTTTTTGCCACATGGCTAAAATGGAAATATGTTTTACATGACTTCAGTATAATAGATATAATATTGCTTGCCTACTCTAGGAGGGGAGATTGGCAAGAGGGGGAGAGAACTGGAAACTCATGATTTTTTAAAAACATGATTGTTTAAAAAAATTGACTTGTGTTTGTGTGGTTTTTTTTGTCTTCTGTGAGTTGATATTAAGAGAAGTTCAAATGAAAAATATTCAAGGATAATATTCTTTATGAGAAAAGAAACCTGATATTTTCATAGACTTTATCTTTAGCAAAAGTAAAAAAAAAGAATTATAAGATGAAGTACTACATGAAGTTTGAGAAGTTGTTTATTTCTGCTTTGAGTTCCCCTTACAAATTCCATAACACCCAAATGTGATTCCCTCAAGAGGAGAATTTGGAAGAGGAGTGGATTTGGGAAGAAATAAAATTGTTTTGTTTCGGACATTTGAATTTGAGATGTCTATGGGACATACAATTCCAGATATCCAATAGTCAACTAGTGTTGTAACACTGCAAGCATCATGCCTTCAATTAGTTACAAGTCAGGATTTCAATTTTGCCACCTCAACTGTTTTGATATTGTTGTTCATGTATCATACTGTTTCCAGATTGAGAGAATTTTTTTTTTTAGATTTTTGCAAGGCAATGGGGTTAAGTGGCTTGCCCAAGGCCACACAGCTAGGTAATTATTAAGTGTCTGAGGTTGGATTTGAACTCAGGTCCTCCTGACTGCAGGGTTGGTGCTCTATCCACTGCGCCACCTAGCTGCCCCTGATTGGGAAAAACTGAGAACTTTTAAAGTCAACTCAGATCTAGATACATATTTTTTCAATTAAGATTGAAACAATAAAACATTTAATTGGGATTGCTATACTCACTAACTAGATGTACCCCCAAGACCCTGTTTTGGATCCTCTCCTTTTTTTCTCTCTCTCTTAGTCATTACATATCTCATCAGTGCCTATGGATTCAATTATCAGCTTTATAACAGTTGACTTCCAGGTCTATGTAACCAGTTCTAGTTTCTCTTCTGAGATCTACTGTCTCTGACAGATTATGTCACTGACTAATAGATATTTCCACCTGCCTGTTCCATAGGCATCTCAATCTCAATAAAACAGAGCTCTTTTTTTCCCAAAACCCAATCAAATGTAAAGTGCTTAGCAGTGCCTAACACATAATCTCTTTTTGTTTTGTTTTCAGGGTTTTTTTGCAAGGCAAATGGGGTTAAATGGCTTGCCCAAGGCCACACAGCTAAGTAATTAAGTGTCTGCGGTCACATTTGAATTCAGGTACTCCTGAATCCAGGGCTGGTGCTCTATCCACTGCACCACCTAGCTGCCCCTCATATAGTCTCTTAATAAATGCTTCTACCTATCTCTGTTATTCTCAAGGACATCACTGCCCTTCTAGTCAACTAGGTTTGCAAACTTTGGGTCACCCTTTGGCTCTTTGCTTTCACTCACCTTACATATCTGAACTGTTGTTAAATCTTGTTTCTATTTTCACATCTCTTGTCTATGTCACCTTTCCTTTCCTAACCATTTCCCTTCAAGTTCTTATCTTATCACCTCTCACCTAGATTGTTTCAGTACTTTCCTTTTTTATCTCATCTTGCAAAAAGAGTCTTTACAAACTGACCACTTCTTTCTCTTTTATATCTTCTTCATACACATTACTTGTATCCATGAAAACTACTCCTTGGGCCTGTTACCTGGCCTACTCCAATTCCTCACTGTGCTTTATCTTCCTTTTCTTTAACTTTGAATATGCTTGTAATACTTCCCTTCTTTCCTCATTCTTTTACAGTCTCTGGCTTACTCTGTGTCTCACCTCAAGTATTACCTTTTGCAAAAGACCCTTCTTACATATACTTGCAAATGCTCATGCATACATATTTTCTCCCTCACTAGAATATAAACTTCTTGAAGGCAGGGATCGTTTTGTTCTTTGTATTCCAGTGCTTAGCACAATGTCTAATATGATTTATTTATTGATTTGAAAGAATAGAAAAATAACAAACAATATCATACAGATCCTCAAATAAATACACTTTGATCTCTGGGGCTTCTAGAATAGTTTGGCAAATGAGTCCCTCCAAACACACTACTCCAAAAGAGGAGGTTTGCTGCAAGGTCCTTCTGTTGCCGAAGTGTGATAAATTCATCCATGAAGAACTTACATCTCCATTGGGATTGTTGCTTGGTCATCACAGTCTAGCTGTCTTTTCTCCTTGTTCCACAAAACTATAGGATCACTTTGATTCCTAGATCCCTAGACAGTACCACTGCAGTCTCTGATGCCCCCTAATTCTCTCTTCATGAGGCCACTAATTCTTGCAGAATGTCTCCATTAAAAACTTTAATCTCGGGGCGGCTAGGTGGCGTAGTGGATAGAGCACGAGCCTTGGAGTTAGGAGTACCTGGGTTCAAATCCGGTCTAAGACATATAATAATTACCTAGCTGTATGGCCTTGGGCAAGCCACTTAACCCCATTTGCCTTGCAAAAACCTAAAAAAAAAAAAACCAAACCAAACTTCAATCCCTTGCCAGATGTCTCCGCCTTTCAGTTTCCATCATCAGTATATACACACACATATGGGAAATAAAATTCTTGGAACTCCTCCAATAAGGGGTCAAACTCTGAGCCTAGGCATTTTGGGAATGTCCTATGTAGGAATGTAGTAATCCTACTCAGACATGCCTATTACAATGCCATAACAACAGTTTGAAGACTGTCATGGAATAAATCAAAGGTGCAACTAGTACTCTGTTGTTCTCTATAACCAGGGGTATGCTGGAACCAGACAATGTTAAATTTTCACTGTGAGTATTTATACTTCAGAAATTAGTAAATGCTACAAATCAGGGCTTGAGTCATTGTCTTGTTTATTATCTAGACTTAAAAGTGAAGGAGAAATATTAATAAAGTAGATTAAATTTAAAAGTATATTTTGTACATTTTTTGGAAAACATTGTTAAATATTTACCAGTACATTCCTGATTAAAATTATATAATGTCAGAATCTCCCAGTCCAATTTATTATTAACAGACAACTGTTAGAGAGGTAACAATACGGAAATTCGATTAACTTATTACTGAATACATGCAACCAGGGATGCTTTGGTAACTAGTAATCAGCAGGATACATACTAAAGTTTAATCTGCATCATTAATATTTTCCTCATCACTTTTAAGCCTAGATATTCATCTAACTAATAAACCAAGCCCTAATTTGTGGTATTTTCTGAGATGTAAATTCACACACTAAAAATTTTTTAAATTTATTTATTTATTTTGAAATTTACAATTTTCCCCCCCTAATCTCACTTCCCTCCCCTCACCTCCCACAGAAAGCAGTTTGTTAGTCTTTACATTGTTTTCATGGTATACATTGATCCAAGTTGACTGAGATGAGAGAGAAATCATATCTTTAAGGAAGAAAAGTAAAGTATAAGAGATAGCAAAATAACAAAATAAGATAACTTTTTTAAAAATTAAAGGTAATAGTCTTTGGTCTTTGTTTAAATTCCACAATTCTTTCTATGGATACAGATGGTATTCTCCATCACAGATACCCCAAAATTGTGCCTGATTGTTGCACTGATGGAATGTGCAAGACCATTGCGGTTTATCCTCACCCCCATGTTGCTGTTAAGGTGTACAGTGTTTTTCCAGCTCTGCTCATTTGGCTCAGCATCAGTTCATGCAAATCCTTCCAGGCTTCCCTGAATTCCCATCCCTCCTGGTTTCTAATAGAACAATAGTATTCCATGACATACATATACCCCAGATTGCTAAGCCATTCCCCAAATGAAGGACATTCACTTGATTTCCAATTCTTTGCCACCATGAACAGGGCTGCTATGAATATTTTTGTACAAGTGATGTTTTTACCCTTTTTTCATCATCACTTCAGGGTATAGGCCCAGTAGTGGTATTGCTGGATCAAAGGGTATGCACATTTTTGTTGCCTTTTGGGCGTAATTCCAGATTTCTCTCCAGAAAGGTTGGATGACTTCACAACTCCACCAACAATGTATTAGTGTCCCAGATTTCCCACTTCCCTTCCAACAATGATCATTGTCCTTTCTGGTCATATTGGCCAGTCTGAAAGGGGTGAATACACACTAAAAATTTAACAATCATCTATCTGGAGGGTTAGAGCTGGCTCTAGCTTGCCCCTGCTGCACCTTTAATCTCAGTCAAATGGAGATGACTGACCTCTGTTTCTATTTTATCTGTTGACAACCTGTTTAATAGAGATGTTTTCTCCTTGATAATGAAATGATTGACAATATATTTGCCTCTCAGAACTTTAACACGTTTGCTGTTCCATAGATCATTTCTCTCATTCCAATGAACTCTCAGAAATCAATTGGGTGATAATCACAATCAGATTCAAGAATTCCAGTAAGAAATCATCCTTTAGGAAACTTTTTATATTAGCCAAATCACAAAAAGGTGGGAGGACAACTTGCTTTATTTTTTTAAATTTTTTTTTCTAATTTTTATTTTTTGCAAGGCAATGGAGTTAAGTAGTTTGCCCAAGGCCACACAGGTAATTATTAAGTGTCTGAGGCAGGATTTGAACTCAGGTACTCCTGACTCCAGGGCTGGTGCTCTATCTATTGCACCACCTAGCCACCCCCTACTTGCTTTATTTTTACTGATAGAATAATTAATATGCTTTTAAGAGGAAGGAAAATATATCATAATACAGTATCCCATCTGAGGCTTATGAATCTTTACTTAGGGAGTAGGATTAATGTGTACATAGAATAAATCTCATGACTGAAAGAGAATGAGGGTTACTCTTCTGCATTCCAACCTATCAGTATATATTGGGAGTTTTGTGGAATAGAAAAAGATCTCAATTAGGGCAATTTTTTCTTAAAGCAAAAATAAGCAATATTGATTGGGTCTTAATTTTCACAGTAGTCAGTTGTCTGTTAAAAAACCTTGTGTTTGCTGTTTGTGTGGGATGTGATGGGGAGCATCAGTGAAATGAATGTTTGAAAATTCTCCATATTAGCCTGGAATCATGGCAACTTGCCAGGTCTGTTTTGTTGAGTTACACAGGATAGCTTTCATGAATAAATTCTTTGTATTTCCTTAGTTCCAAGAATATGGATGTTTCCTCTAAGCTTCTCAAGCTGCAAATTCACATTGGTTGGTTCTTGTCCTTTGTTATTGAATAAGACCAAAACAGCATCACTATGTTAGAGACAAGTTACAGTGTGCCTGACTGTAGCTGATCAGACCAATATGAGCTCAGAATGCTCTACCACAGATCAGGCACAAATAGTCCATATGAACATGATTCAATATAATGAAAGAGTGAAGGCTCTTCGAACCTTCCATTTATTGGCCCTAAGTCCTTTAGGAATTCCTTTTGAGTTCTGCTGTTATCAAGTTATATTTTATGTATATATATATATATTATATATATATATATTATTTTAAAATTGAAAGAGTTCTTATCAATTATCCAGGTCAATTCCCTCTTTGCTAGATGAGGAAACTGAGATCTTAGGAAAGTTAAATGTCTTGTACAAGGGTCATGGAACCCTTCAAAGGCCGAGTTTTGATCTCAGGTCCTCTGACTTTAGGGGAAGCTAGGTGGCACAATGACTGGCCACAAATTTGGCCTCAAACACATACAAGTGTGTCATGCAGAGCAAATCCCTTAATTCTCTTTGGATCAAATTTTTCATCTGTAAAATGAGCTGAAAGTATCTTTGCCAAGAAAACCCCGAATGGAGGTCACAAAGAGTTGGACATTACTATTTGACTAAACAGCAATGTCTGACTATCGAGTTAGTGATACTTCCAGTGAAACACTAGTCCTTCTGAGGTCAAATGGGATGCTTCTTTAAAGGGATTTCATCACAATATACTTCATTGGGGAAAGAATATATCTGCTTGTGTTTCTCCTAGATGTGTCACTAATCTAGACTGATATTTGGAAAACTCTGGAAGTCTTGGAGTAAAAGGTTATGTGTTACAGGTTTTAGAAACTATTAAAGGTAAATAAAAAGTATTCTTTTAAAATTTTTTATGTTATTCTTTTTTTTTTAGGTTTTTTTTTTTTTTATACAAGGCAAATGGGGTTAAGTGGCTTGCCCAAGGCAACAGAGGTAGATAATCATTACATGTCTGAGGCTGGATTTGAGCTCAGGTACTCCTGACTCCAGGGCCTGTGCTCTATCCACTGCACCACCTAGACATCCCTGTTATTCTTAATTTATGAAATAAAACAAGCATTTCCATAGCATAGTAAAATTAAAAAAAAAGATGATTACACATGTGAAAATCTACTGAGTGAAACATCTATTGTGTACTTTTAAATATACAATAAAGTTATAATGTAAATTTCTTTTCTTCTCTCCTCCTCAAGGGAGGGGGAACAACATGAAAAACGGACATCTCCTATGGACATTTTTCCCCAATTTAATTGAATCTAAAAGCATTTTTATTTTATTTATCCACAGAGAAGGTACCTACCTCAACTGGTAGTAGGTCCTTACTATATTATGGATGCATGCAAATGTATATGTGTGAATACCTCCATATCCATATCCATATCTAGATCTATATCTGTATCCACATATATATATATATATATATATATATATGTGGAAAAAATATATATCTTTTGTCAGATATAGGAAAATTTGGCTCAAAAAAGCATTCAACTAAATTGGTAGGGAGGAGGATAGTTTCTTTAAATTAAAAAATCCATGACTAATGAGTTGAATTAAAATTTGGGAGGAATAAATTTTTGAAAGTGAGAAGCAACTTAAGGGGCATTACCAAAATTGGGGTTTAACAGTATACACAATTGTTCCCCTGTTCTAACATTGCCAATTTAGAAGCACCCTTGGAAAACAAAGCTTGTGGGTTATTGCTCATTGCTGGACTAGGAGGCAATCCATTAGAATCACCACTTGAGCTGGATATACTTCTACATATGGAATGGTGTTACAATAATTAATTGCTGACCCTGTAGAACTCTATTACAAAGTGATTCTCTAAGGCATGGATTTGGATATGACAGGTTGAATCATGGCCTTAAATATATGCCATAATCTTTGTTCTCCCATGCTAGTACTACCAGAATAAAATGAATTAGCAAAACAAAACAAATAGAAAAACGCCATCACTACCATAACAACAACAACAAAAAAAATCCAGACCCCAAGATGGTCGTAATCAGTAGTTGAGCAGCTAAAAAAAATCAGTGTGTATTCATAGACCTCTGAGCAATGCTTGCAGAAACTAATTCACTCTGAGAACAAAGGAACCAAAGAGAGAGGGTCCTTGGGAGAAGGCTAAAGGAACTTTTGGAAAAGGACACCATAGAACACTGTCATGACTCTCCTTCCTGGTAATTGAGCAATATTCCTCAGCTTGTCATAATTGTTAAATCAAAATGCAGAAGGAAGATTAGAAAACACTTTATGGAGGTCTTCAAGTAAGAAATGCAGAAAACACTGTGTGAACTGAAAAGGTATAGTTTTCATTTTCAGATCACTTATGGTATATTTTCAAACCGTAAAATTCTGCCAGAGGAAAAGAGGTTCTTGTGATTTAACAGCTAAAAGGAAGGCTGTTATCCTCTCCTCTTCCCCCCCCCCCCCCCCCCCCCCCCCCCCCCCCGCCACTAGAACTAGCCTGAAAAATTCCATTATCCCTTGAATGGAGAGCTTTGCATCTCCCTCCAAAATATCTTATTTTATAGAATTTTCTTTTCCTAGGGGTATTCAGAAAAGCCCACCAACCTACTGTTTTTGTGAAGGGTAATTTATTTACATTTTTTTTTTGTTTATTCAATGCCTTAGCCTGGCTGACACAGTTCCTCAAGGAATTGTCCCTCAAGAGGCAATGACAATAAATTCTCTGTTGACCGATTTGCTGGGAGAGAGCTCAACTTCAATAAGTACAGCTTTCAAAAGAAGCTACGAGCTGTTAGCCAGACTGCCAAGATTTTAATGAATTGCTTTAGACACTCTTTCTGGTAGCTTCTACTGTGATCTGAAGTCTGGGGAAAAAAAATCTTCCATGAACACATGGCAATCTGGACATTAAAAATCTGTTACATATTCCTTTTTTAAATGACTAAGTGATATGTTTTATTTTTTAAAAAATTCACAAAGGCACTATATAAACGTGCACAAAAAAATATCATTTTGTAGTCTAAGTATCTTCTTTAGTCTTTAATTGCCCAATGATACAATTAGGGATTTAGATGAAGTGTTAATTTTATTAAACTGCTTTCAGAAATTATGTTTACCAGAAAATTCAGAGAAAGGAGAAAATATTGTCATGTAGGTAGTAAAAATCAAATTGTAGTATTTGCATTCAATCTGAAAAATTTAGCTTCACCTTAACCCTGGTAGACTATTTTTAGCATTTTGGGGGCAATTAATTTAACTTTGGCATTTCAGTATTCTTCAAGTGTATTCATTGGACTGAGAATAATGGTCTCCAATTTAGAATCTTCTCATGCTCTGGTTGTTCAGTGTTTCAAATAAAATATGCATATGTTGGTATTAAAAGTAACTACTGGCAAATAGGATTTATTGTTTTCAAGGGAAAAATTTCCATATTACAAAGCTTTATGAAACTTCTGGAAAACCAGCTATTACTGAAAATTTTTCTCCCAAATTAATCAAAATCTGACAGATTGCATTTCTATTTTTAAAAAAGAACTTATAGGTTTAATAACTGATAGGAAAAATATCTAGAAATCTATGTGGAAATGAGTGGTGTCTGATGAACACAAAGTAAATCAGAATGTGACTGTTCCGGTCTACCCATTGTCCTCATTTGCTCCATTAAATACATTATTACAGCAAGCAGACAGAAATGAAATCAATTAAGGCATATCTTTATCTAAGCTCATGAATAGCAGATCACATGCTTCATAACATTTATAATGACATAATTCAAGAATTTATGTAAGAATAGCTTTAATCCTTATTCACTTATTCCTTCAGAAATAAGTACTTGAAAAGAGTAAATTGCTTGCTTTCTCAAGATGCATTTTTATGGTATCTTTTTATACAAACTTCATTTCCAGTGAGGACAGAATAAAATGAAATGTGATTAAATGTCAAGAGGAGGGATAAATTTAATAGGGAGCATTTGGGATTTTTTTCCCTTAAGAGATCTTTAAGATTTTAAAAGCTAACTAGAAATGTTTCACCTATTTCTTTCAATTTGATCTTCATTGATGTTAATTCATGTTAAACTTAATATAGAAATAGGAGGCAGCTTGGTGATTCAGTGGATAGTGCACTGGACCTGGAGTCTTGAAGACCTGTGTTCAAATTTGGCATCAAACACTTAACCTCTGTTTGCCTCAATCCAGTGAAGAAGCAAATGGCAGACAGCCATTATCTTTGCCAAGATGGTCCACAGGGTCATGAAGAGTCAGACACAACTGAACAGCATCAGTAACAATACTGAAATGGGCATGACTGAAATTCTTTATTTAGTGTGTTCATCTACTTTTTAAAAAAAAGCTCTTTGTGCATGCTGGCAAATTTAATTTATTCAGCTGATGATTAATAAGTACTTGTTGAACTATGAATGAAATTTTTAAAAGCATGAGAAAAAGATTGTTTTGGTCTGTTGTTTTCCCTTCTCTGAGTTTCTCAATATCATCTGTATCACAAATTCTCTACTATTTGGTCATTTGTGATACTGGATTATTTTCTATTTATTCCTCTACTTGAACATAGTAATATACAGAATAGTATAGCAGAGTGAACCCTGAACTAGAAGTTAGCTGTTTTGAACCACAGAATCCTAGAAAAAGAAGGTACCATTAAACCCTTCCATTATAACCACCTAGCTTATATAAAAAGAATGATTATTCAATTTTGCCATTTAGCTATGCAGCTTTGGGTAAATCATTGAACTTGTATGAGACTCAGTTTCCTTATGTTTTTGACTGGAATAATATTAAATTTCTTGCCTCTCTTACAAGATTATTGCGAAGATCAGATGAGATGATGTATTATAGAGTTCTTTGAAAAATGTAAAGCATTGTATAAATGAAAGCATTATATTAACTCTGATTCTACATTCAGTTCACTATTATTCTCTTCTAGTGTCTTATAGTAGTAAGATTTTTTTGTCCTTGAAAGATATGCAAGTAGAGTACGAGCTTTGCAACTTTGAGCAATACCCTAAAAATGGGGTACAAACCCACTCATCAGTCAATCAACCAATAAGCGTTTATGAAACCTGCTGCAGAGACAAAAGCACAAAAATGATCCCTCTCTTCAAAGAGCTTATTTTCCACAAGAACAGACAACATGCAAATAAATATTTTTGTTTTGTGTTATTGTTGCTTAGTCATATTTTTAGTATTATCCAACCCTTTGTGACTCTTTTGGGATTTTCTTGGGAAAGATATGGAATATTTTGCTATTTCTTCCTTCAGTTCATTTTATGTATGGGGAACATGAGGTAACACGGTTAAGTGACTTGCCCAGTTTCATGCAACTATGAGTTTCTGATTTGAACTCAGGAAGATGAGTCTTCCTGACTCCAGGTCTGGCACTGCATCCACTGAGTCACTTAGCCGCAATGAAATAATAAGTGTATTTAATGCATCTATGTATATGTATATACATTTATATTTGTGTGTGGACTAGAAGGAAAGCAATCTTGGAGCACAGGTTCTTGAACTTTTATGTCTCAAGGACTTTTTTTTTAGTTTTTTTGCAAGGCAAATGGAGTTAAGTGACTTGCCCAAGGCCACACAGCTAGTTAATTATTAAGTGTCTGAGGCTGGATTTGAACCCAGGTACTCCTGACTCCAAGGCTGGTATTATCCACTGTGCCACCTAGCCACCCCATCTCAAGGACTTTTGAAGATCTAATGAAACATATGTACCCATCTCTCAGAAAATTTGTCCTTCATTTTCAAAGAAAAATCACAACATTAGGAAGGTAATGCCATGACAAGCACATGTATTGGATTTGAGTGAAGGGATGCTGTGCTAATTCACCAGCCTCACTATTTCCTCCAGAACTATCTGGGTCCAGTAACCAGATATGAATCAGGATAACTGGAGATAGCCCTGGATTCAAGGCAGTCAGGGTTAAGTGACATGTCCAAGGCCAAATATCTAGTTAGTGTCAAGTGTCTGAGGCTGGATTTGAGCTCCTGTCCTGTCTCCAAGATCAGTGTTCTGTCCACTGTAACACCTACCTGCCTATCCCTCAGAATAATGCCTTTTAGAATTTATAAAAAAGGCAACATTTTAATTAAAGGTTAGTGAGAATAAAAATGTAATTTTTTAAATCCAAGTTCTTTGACTCCTTGAAATCTATCTACTGTTTAATACAGGGACTGGCAAATGATAGGCACTTAATAAAAATTTACTGACTGACTATGTGCCTGAGGTAAAGAACTCTCAGAGTGAAAAGCTCAAGTACCCAGGCAGGATCAGGAATGCCAATGACCCTGTGAAGTAGATGCTATTATTACCTTCATTTTACAGATGGGGAAGTTGAGCCTTAGAAAGGTGAAATTCCTCGCTCAGTATCACACAGATAGTAAAAGTCTGAGGTAAGATTTGAACTCAGGATTGCCTGAATTCTGATCCAGTGTTCTATCCACTGTCCTTTTGAACTGAGTCTTGAAAGGATACAGGGATATAAAGAGATGAATGTGAGAGAGTAGAAAGTTCTAGTCTAGGAGGATAGGCATATCCAAGGCTCAGAAATAGGAGATGGAAGGTGATTCTAGTTAAACCTTGCTGGAGACTGACTGCAGAGTAAGTATCTGGAGGGAGCTAAAGTATGAGAATAAACATGGGCCAGGCTGTGAAGAGTCCTAAATGCCAACTAAAGTACTTTATATTTAATCATGGAGGTGATAGGAATTTGGAGGAGGGAGTGGTGACTTGATCAGAACTACACTTCAGCATTTTGGCAGTTTTTATGGATTGGAATGGGAAAAGAGCTGAGGCAGAGAAACAAATTAGAAAGTTGGAGTAGTAGTCCATAGTCAATGTGTGGGGACTAAACTAGGGTGGTTGCAGTGTGAGTGGGGAGAAAGGAACATAAAGATATAATTAGATATGTAGTGTGTGAATAAAGATTGAAGGGGATACTAAACCTTCTAATGTGTCTCACTAAGAGAAGAGTGGAATTCTCAAGTATAATAGGGAAATTGGAAAGAAGGGAGATTATGGGGGAAAGATGAATTCTCTTTTGGATGTGCTAAGTTTGAGATGAAAGAATGGATCTTAGGAGTGAGATCAGGGCTGGCATTGGCACAGAGATGATAAGTGCACTCTTAGGAGATAGTGAAATCATCAAGAGAGATAGTATAGAGAGAAAGGAAAAAAAGAGCCCAAGATAGAGTCTTAGGGGACCCTTACACTGCATATTACAGTTACTTGGAGTCACTGGCGAGAGATAGGTGGCTCAGGTGGACATCAAAGGCTTGGCAGCCCTCACAACTGAAGTAATAGTTTTCCTTGAACACACCCTAGAACCCTCAGTTAGGGAGAATGACAAGGATGAAGATCAAAGGAGACTGTCTGTCAGGAAGTGACTAGTCAGGTGTGAGGAGAACAAGTAATGAATGCAAAGGAAGAAAAATTGCTGCATAGTGATATTGTTAGATGGAATGGCAATACTGGACAAGGAGTATTCTAGTTTCTGTATCACAACCAATGAGTTGAATGTCTAAAAGAATTAATCAATGAAGGAAAAAGTGGCCAGAGAAAGTAGGAACTTTAAGTGGGGAACAGGTATCAGGGAGGACCAGAAACTGGAAGGAGTAAGAAAAGAAAAGGTTTAAAATGAGAGTTTGTTATTTATGGAACTGGTATTATGGAAAAGGTAAATCCAGAGCAAGATATTTGGGAATAGAGTTGAGGTGAATTAGAATGAGGAAACAAACATCTAGAATAAGGGAAAAGTATTTGGCGGGGGGTTGACAGTAGAGAGTTCAGAAATACCAGGTATGGGGAGTAAAACAGTTCAGGAATATGATAATCATTGAAGAATTGACACATGTCACACGCTGGTGCTTGTCTGGTGTTGATGATTTGCTATAGTGCCTTGTTGATATGGGAGGTAGCAAAACCAATTAAGACCAAGAGATTCCTGAAGCAGCCAGTCCATGTCTAATAGTCCTGTTTCCTATCAAACAGGCTATGGCATGAAACAATTCTGGTAAAGGCAAGTGAGAAGGATGCCTTGCACAGTATACCCTTCCCCTTCACTATAATAAACATAATTGTGCTACTCAGGCTACTAGTCTCTTGGTTGGTTAGTGTGGTCCTCTGGTACTGAAGGACTAGTAGTAGTAGCCACTGGAGAGTGGGTACAGGCAAAATATCAGTGGATCAGTCATCAGTTAGATGATTGGATGGTTAAAGTTGCTCCTTGAAGCCTAATCTCATAGAAGGAACTATTGTGGTAATATAAGAGGAGGAGGAATCAAGGCTAGTCTAGGACCCTGATCGGGGACTGACTTGTCCTTCTTAGTGGGTCAAGTGTTGGAGCTGGCATTGAAGTTAGAGAGAAGGCCTTGGATGGCCCTCAAGTGCCATCCATGAGGCAATTATATGTAGTAGTGGATAGAGAACTAATGGAACTTGGAGTCAAGAAGACTAAGTTTGAATTTTGCCTCAGCTACCTTTTAGCTTGTAAAACCTATAGAGTTCCCACAACTCTGCAAGCCTCAGTTAATTCATCTGTAAAATAGGGATAATAATAACACTAAAAGCTTTGAAAAAATCTGAAAGTGTAACATAAAGATTAGCTATCATTATTATTTTCCACTGTCTGAGGATCAGAACTGATCATAAATCAAAAGTATAGAGGATCTTTACTTTCAAGGAATATCCATTCCACATAGCATTACAGGATTTGGAAAGTGACAAGGATGAAGAATGGAAGACTAGGGGAATACATTGGTACACCTTCAGGAGCTGTGCAGAATTGATTCAATTGATCCCAGAATTGGAAAAGTCAGGGAGTAAGGAGGTCTCAGAATGCTTCAGTGGTGAGAAGTTCAGAGAATGAAGTGACTGCTGATGCAGGTATTAACATGTGCATGCTTGTTGGAAAAGAATCTTTAAGGGTACATTTTGCTCTTCCAAATCAAATTCTTTTTCATAGTAAATACAGCAGGTTCTGGTATTTTCTCCTCTTCTTCCTGACCCACTTTCTAGTAGAGTGGTTTTTATTATCACCACATCACCTCCCACTCTCAATTCCTACTCTCACTTCTTGAAATATTTTTATCCTAACTACTGATCATTATTGCCTAAACTGAAGTAGATCATCAGTTAAACAGACTTAATTAGAGCACAATAGATTTATGATTATAAATTATTTTAAGAAGAAAATAAACCTAATTGTAACTAGAAGACAAAAATAATTCAAAATACAAAAGAGTAGGAAGCTTATTTCATTCTTCCTTTAAGATAATTGTTATAGAAATCTCCCATGTAGTGTCTTAGAGTTATGAACTTCAATTGCCACATAAGGCAAATCTGATCACTTTGGATCAGGGTTTGAAGTTTCTGAGCTGCCCTCATCTGGACTATCAGTGCCAAGTATGTGTGTGCCTTCCATGACTCTAACCTGACAAATCTAAGACACGAATAAAGGAAATAGGAGAAGAGGAACAAGAATAAGCTAGACAGCACAGTAGATAAAGCTGGAGTTGGGAAAAATTAGAGTGCAATTATGACCCCAGATACTACTAGCTATGTGACTCTCAGGAAGTCAATTCATCTCTGTTTGCCTCAGTTTCCTTAACTATATAAAATACTGATATTCATAGCATCTACCTTCCATGGTTGTGGTAAAGATAAAATGAAATTATAATTGTAAGTGTTTAACACTTAACACTTACATTATTATTATTTAATATCTACTAATGTGCCAGTTACTATGCAAACACTTTACAAATAGTACCTCATTTGATAATAGTGATGAAAAGCAAAAGTATTTGGGGAGCTGATGGACTAGATGGGGACTTTTATTACAATATTTTGCTTGGGAGTTTTTAAATTTGAATCTGAAATCAGCAACTATTTAGAAGTTAGGGAGAATATTGAAAAGATGAGTTTTAGGCATATATATTTATGTATACTTACAACTACATGTGTGTATTTATATATTTGTTGTTCAGTTATGACTGACTCTTCATGATCCCATTTGGGGTTTTCTTGTCAAGAATATTAGAGTGATTTGTCATTTCCTTCTCATTTAACAGATGAGGAACATGAGACAAACAGGATAAAGTAACTTATCCAGGATCACATAGGTGATAAATGTCTGAGTCTGGATTTGAACGCAGGTCTTCCTAATTTCAGGCAGATCACTCTAGCTACTGTGCCACATAGCTGTCTGTGTATACATGTATATTTACATGTATTTAGCATATATTAAACATATTTGTATATGTTTGTTCAGTGTCTATATTTCTATATGATACATCTTTTGAAAAAATAATTCTTTATTTTCTCATCTCTAACTGTTCTGTTTTGAACAATAATTTGATTCTATGGGATTGACTGGTATCTTTTTTTTTTAGGGTTTTGCAAGGCAATGGGGTTAAGTGGCTTGCTCAAGACCACACGGCTAGGTAATCATTAAATGTCCAAGGTCAGATTTGAATCCAGGTACTCCTGACTCCATGGCCGGTGCTTTATCCACTGTGCTACCTGGCCACCCCACTAATATCTTTTAAGTGAATCAAGTACTTACCTTGGAATTAGTAAGTTGAAATCCTTTGGCTTCAGATTTTGTCTAAAGTCACTCAAGTATTCTATTTTTTAGATAATATTTTCTACTGCCAGAAGTCCTCAACTGTAGGTCTATGGCAATGTGCTGAACCTGGAACTGTGACTGAAGGCAACTAAGAGGCTCTGGATCTAGAATATGTCATTCCACCAATCGCTCACGAGAGCACATGAATTTAGGTGTTCTCCATCTCCATTTATTGTTAATGTAGGAAAAGAAGCTGCTTTTAAGTGTCACCAATGATTTCCTAATTGCCAAATCTAATAACTTTTTCCTATTCTTCATCTTTCTTGATTTTTCTCAAGCATTTGATTTTGTTAACTAATAGTTTATTCTTTACAGTCAATTAACTTGTATTTAATAGGCACCTAGACCCTGAACTAAATGCTGGGTATATAAAGAAAAGCATAAAACTGTCCTTGTTCTCAAGGAGCTCCTAGTCAAGTAGGAGAGAGAATGTACAAACAAGAATGTACAACAAGATATATTGTAGGATAATTTGGAAATAATCAATAAAGGAAAGACACTAGCTTAGGACAGATAGGAAAATGCTTTTTGGAGAAGGCAGAATTCTGGGGAGACTTGAAAGAAATAAGGAAAGCCAAGAGTTGAAGAAGAGGGAGAGAATCATAGGTGTGGAGGGCAACCAATGAAAATGGAGTGTTGGGGCAGCTAGGTGGTGCAGTAGATAGAGCACCAGCCCAGAAGTCAGGAGTACCTAAGTTCAAATCCAGTCTCAGACACTTAATAATTACCTAGCCATGTGGCCTTGGGCAAGCCACTTAACCCCATTGCCTTGCAAAAGCTAAAAAAATAAAATAAAATAAAATGGAGTGTCATGTCAAGAACAGCAAAGAGGTTAGTGTTATTGGATTACAAAGTAATTGGGTACTGAGGGAGAGTAAGGAGCAAGAACACTGGAAGTTTGAGGAGTCAGGTTTATGAAGAGTTTTCATTGCCAAATTGAGACTTTTATATAATAAATTAGAGTAAATAAAGAATTAATTTATCCTTTTATATATATTTTGTTTCTTTAAACTGGAGTTTATTGAATGGTGATTATATGTATATGTGTATTTGTATATGTGTGTTTGTGTGAGAGATATGGTTTGACATGCACTTTAGAAAGATCAATTTGACAGCTCAATGTAGAGAAACTGTGGGCAGAGAGATCAACCTACAGGTTTTGAAGCAGTTCAAGAATGAGGTAATGAGGACCCTCACTGGGGCAGTGCCAATGTCAGAGGAAAGAAGGGAAATCTTCAGAAGATAGAATCAATGGGATTTGGCAACATCTAGGATATAGGAGGTAAGAATAAGTGAGGAGTTGAGAATATAAGCAAGGTTACTGGAAGGATGGTGGTGTACTCAACTGTAACAGAAAATTAGGAAGAAGGAAAGACTTGAGTGAAAGATAGTGAATTGTGTTTTGGACATTTGAATTTGAGACCTCCAATTCCATGTGTCCACAGGCAGTTGAAGATGTGATTCTAGAATGCAGAAAAAAGGTTAGGACTGGTTAAGTAGCTATGAGAATTATCAGAAATAGAGTTGATAATTGAATTCATTGGAGCTGGTAAAATCACTAAGGAAGGAAAAAAAGAAGAGAGTCTTGGACAGAGAACTCTGTGCAATACCCATGCTTAATGAGTGTGACTTGGATGAATATCCAGCAAAGGAAACTGAGGAGTGGTTAGATAGACTGGAAGAGAAGCAGAAGAGAGTAGTGTTATGAAAACCTAGAGAAGAGAATTTTAAGAAGAGAGTAACATCAGGTCAAAGCCTATAGAAAGATCAAGAAGGAAGAGGATTGAGGAAAAAAGCCTTTATATTTGGAAATTAAAAGATCATTGGCAATTTTGGAGAGAGTAATTTTAGTTGATTGATGAAGTCTGAAGCCAGATTGCAGAGACTTAAGAAGAGAATGAGAGGGAAGGAAGTGAAAGCATGAATTACAGAAAACCTTTTTTAAAAAGGAGTTTAGATATAAAAGGGATGAGAGAAATGAGACAATAACTAGTGGGCATGTACAGATAAAGTGAGGGTTATTTGAGGTTGGGTGAGGCATTACCATGTTATTAGGCAGTAGGAAAGCAACCCAAAGAGAGGAAGAGGTTAAAGATTAGTGAGAGAGCTGGGATGAAAGGGAAGGTAAATGGATGGAGAAGATGGGAAGGAATGGGATTGATCACTCATGTTTATAAAGAAACTTGTCTTGGGAAGGAGATGGGTTACCTCTTTGTATACAGAAGGTGAAGAAGAAACTAGTGGATGAAAACATCTGGGTGTTATGAGATGAGAAGGAGAGAAGAGGGAACTCTTAGTAAATGAAATATTTTTAGTGAAATATGAAACAAAGTATTCTGAGGAGGTATAGGGAAGAGGGAGCAATGAAAGTTTTGAGGAGGGATTAAAAAGTTTGGAAAAAGTGCTATGGTAAGTGGGTTAGTGAATCAATTAGAGAAGCATAAGAGGTTAGTGTCATTGGATCACAAAGTAATTGGAGACTGAGGGAGAGTAGGGAGCAAGAACACTGGAAATTTGAGGGGTGTTTTGCTATAGTGAGGGCCCAGTTGAGATTATACAACAAATCTGTGGTGGACTTAGTTATCATAGTTTTATGATATTCTCCAACTTTGTTAAATTGCATGTAGGTAAGAGCACAGGCAGTGAATTGTGAAGAATTACAAGACTGAGGCTTAGCAGGACAAGACTGGTGATAGGATATTGAGGCAAGGGAGTTAAGAAAAGAGGACAGTGTAGAATAAAACTGGTTCACTGAGGGGCCTACCAAGATGCAGGTGACTGTAATGAATGCTTTGATAATATTCTGGGAAAGAAGTGAGGGATAGAGAGATTGGAGGGGAGGATGAAGAAGAAGCTTTGGTGTTGTGAGACTGAAGTAGTATTGACAATAGATGTGACTAGGTTAGGGAATTTAAGAGTTTATTGACATGAAAGTTGAAAAATTTGTGAATGATGGTAAGAACAAGGGTATGGTCATTTATGTGTGTAGCAGAGGTGGAGGAGTAAGTCAGGGGAAGTAAATTGAAAAAATGGGAGGTTAAAGTGTTTGAGGGAGTATCAATGTATACATTATACTTCACTCATTAAAGAAAGGGGGAGAGGATCCTGGAAGTCAGTAACAGCAGCCAAAATCTTGATTAGTAAAAGGGACAACTGGGTGATAGAGGGATAAGGAAAGCTAGAATTTGGCAACAGGGAACAAGGAATATTACAATTACACTACCTCAACCAGTGAGTTAAGGGTATGAGTAAAAGTGTTATGGGTGCTGAAAAGGGTGGCTGAAGAAGCTGGGTCATCAAGAGAGAGCCAGATCTCAGTGAAACCCAGAAGATGGAAGGAGTAGAAAAGGAAAAGGTTCAAGATAAAAGCAAATTCGTTACCAATGGAGCAGGTATGCCAAAAAGCACAGTGGAAGGGGTGGATAGACTAAAAGTGAGACATTGGGATGGGGGTGAAAGTTATAGAAATGTGGGATACAGTGGAGGGGTATAGAGAATAGGATTTGAATAAAAGTCAGAATCCTGGGACAAGAAGGATATTCACAATTTCTCTTTCTTTGGTTTCTATAACATCATTTTCTTCTGGCTCTTTCTTGACTTCTTTGATGATTTCTTTATTTCCTCTACTGTGTCTTCTTTCACACCCTATTCCCCAAATGGAAAGATTTCTCATGGTTCTGTCCCAAGCCCTTCTCTCATCTCTCAATACTTAGGAACAGTTTTAAAACTGGAAGGGAACCATGAAATCACCAAATTCAACCCTTCAGTTTACAGATGGGGAAACCAAGGCACATTTTAAATTAGTGACATTTGACCAAGGTCACTTGGTATGACAATCTAGATTTTGACTACTTAATAGAAGAACAAAAACTTGAACTCAAATCTTCTTAAGACCTCTCTTGGATACAGTTCCCAAAAGTGGCAATAGGAGGAACATCAGGGATACATTCTTTTTGTTACCCTAACTTACCACTGTAGGTGGTATTTCTTAGGTATACCCTTAGGTATTTCTTAAAACAATTGGATCAATTCATGGAAGTCACTTAGTTCCTTTCCACTGATCATAGCTAAACACAGACAAGGGAGTACTGATTAGGCTTCTCCCTTTTTTAGAAGCCCATAGACAGAACACTCCTTTCTAAGACCAAACCCTGAGGGGTAGCTCCTGGAAGAGAAACAAATATACATACTAGAATCAAAGAAACAAGTTTCCCAAACTACCGAAAGCAACAACTTCCCCTGAGGATTTCAACTTTGTATAAACTTTAAAAAAAGAATTTTTTTATGTAAAGATAATTTTCAACATTAATTTTTTTATCCAGATTTTGAATTTCACATTTTTCTACCTTCCTTTCCCTCCTCCCTTCTTGACAGTAATATAGGTTATACATGTGCAATCATATTAAACATATTTCCATCTTAGTCATGTTGTAAAAGAAGTAAAAGAAGTAATGAAGTAAAAGAAGTCATGAAAAAAGAAAAAATATAAAACAAATTGTAATCATTGTACTGATGAGAAGAGCTAAATCTATCATAGTTGATATACTTTATATATATTATACATAACTGATATATATTATATATAATATATATTATATATATAATATATATATAAAATATAATGCTGGGTTTTTTAGCTTTTGCCAACAAATTCCAAATATCCATTGTAGTGACTTGTTCTGCCATTAATGGTCCTCTCCACACACAACATTTCATTTCTCACTTTTCAATCTTTGTACAGACTATTTCCTCTTCTGGGAATAGTCCCCTCCCTTAATTTTATCTCTTAGAATACATAACTTTCTTTAAGGATCAATTCAAATGCCACCTCCTACCCAGTCTCTTTTCAAATTTTTCTCTCCTTTCTCCCAAACTTCTTTTATATTTACAAACATATTCATTAAGGAGCAAGCTGCTTTCCCCCTCAGTAGAACATGAACTCCTTGAGGAAAAGGATTGTTTCTTACTTTTGTCTTTGTATCTCTACTATCTATAGTAGCACCTACTAGTTCCTAATAGTTTATTGAGTGAAAATAGAGCACCCAGAACCAACCATAATACAGAATATGCCAGAAGTTTTAATGCACTTTTAAACTCTTAAAAGCTTAAAATATTGAGCTGAGAAATTTGTACTCCAGATGTGGCTTTACCAATCAAAATTTAGTTCTGTTTAATGCAGTTTAAAAGTGGTAGTTTTACTTTACATTTACCCTGAATCCATTTATCTTAAATTCAGTTCATCCTGTTAGCTTGCTGAGATCTGTAGTTGGTGGATAACCAAATTTTTAACCCTCTGCAAAAACATGCTTCAACCTTCACTAGTCCCTGAAGTCATAGGGAGGAAAGTGAAAGCTACAATTTCCAGTCTAAGGAATGCCCTAAATTGTTTAGAAGCTATCTAAAAACAGCCACATGGATCATGGCTGTTCACTTCTTGAAGGAGAAATGCTAGCTGTTCATTATTTTCATCACAAAATGCTTATGAAACATAAGATGGAATGCTACATGTAGGAAGAGGCTCCCCAAGTCAAGGTTACATTGGTTCCAGACAGATGCAAGCAGTTTTTCTGCATTCCATTTCTACAGCCTTCTCTGATACCCTGGCAGTCCTGTGATCTCTGTTATAGAGCAGTACTCAGGTTCTGTCCCCCTTGCAGAGCTGCTAGCTAGCTTCTAGCAGACATGCACTTCCAGTATTTCTACTTAGAGTATTTTTTTTTCTAGACACATCTTAGTCTAATGTACAAACTGCCTGCTTGTGCTAAATAATTTAAAATAATTTCTTTATTATTTTTTTGCAACAATCCTGGGGGTTGGGGTGGGTGTGCTGTGATTTAAGCAGGTAGGAGTTTTAACCTGTTAAAAAAATCCACCCTAGGCTGTTTTGATGAGAATAGACAAATAGATCTCCATTGTGGCTTGCAGAATTCAATTACATGCAGAATTAATTCTCTTAACTTAAGAAGTCTATTTTAATTTAGCTGAAGCTAAAAACTTCCTAGATTTACTCTTTAAAGGTTCCTTTTTATTAGGGTTGCAAGAATAATATTATTTTCTAAATTATCCCATTTTGGTTAAGATGGAATAGTGGAGCATTTATGAAGAAAATTAAAGGTTCTAAAAAAGTCCATTAAATTTCCATATATCCCACAACACTTCTTTCTATGTAATATATGTTATGGTCAAATTAAAGTGTTCATAGTACGTCAAAACTTTTCTTGCCTTCATGCTTTTTGGTCACACTATTCCTTTTGACTCCTTTTATGAACTTCCCTTTGGTGGGAGCAATATATAGCCTTCATTTTGACCCCTTCTGTGGACCTATTCCCTTCATTCACATTAAGTTAGATTTCCTTAAAAGGTATTGAAATCATCTTTTAGACTTGATTGACTCAGGGAACTGAAGACTCAGGTAATGGATATCCTTTCTTGGTCATCTGGAGCCAAAAAGAGTATCAGGTGTGTTTAGCTGCTTGACTGGTGACCACAGTAGGTAACTCAGAAGGAGTGGAATTTCACTCAGCTGAATCAACTCAGGGTATCCTCAAGAAACATCCTTGTTGAATATCTTCCTCTTTTTGTTAAGTGGTGAATG
Source organism: Macrotis lagotis (assembly GCF_037893015.1). Classification (NCBI taxonomy): domain Eukaryota; kingdom Metazoa; phylum Chordata; class Mammalia; order Peramelemorphia; family Peramelidae; genus Macrotis; species Macrotis lagotis. The sequence continues at coordinate 157,240,363 of NC_133664.1, read as the reverse complement.
ATCTAGAAGTATCCCATTTTGTTCTATTATCAAACATAAACTGCCAGGACCTGAGTTAGGTCCAACCCAGAACACTCTAACCTCCACTCCAAAATCCCATCTTCATCTACTGAAATTCTACTCATCCTTCAAAGCCCAACTCAACTCTTTCATCTTCCATGAAATCTTCTCTGACCCAGAGATAATTTTTTCCCTCCTCTGAATCCTCACACAGTTTGTGCCTCTCGTGCATTAATCATATTCTACTTTATACCAAATTTCCTTGATTTTATGATTGTATGCCTAATGCATAGGTTATAAGATTTTCCATGGTAAGGCCTTATAGTTTAGCTACAGAGAATTACTGACCCTCACTTTACCTCTGGTACACAGAGAATTACTGATGCCCAATTCACCCCTGATGTATAGGTAGGGGAGATGAGCAGGATTGATCTCACGCACATATTTAAAACAGCTTGAGTATTTAAAAGAACCGCTGAATGTCCTTGACTGGTCCTGGTCAGACTCTCAAGGCTGTACTTGATTAACATTGCCTATCTCTTCAAGAACTAGCCATTCTTGAATGTAAACACTATAATTCTTGGGGTTTGGGGAGGGGTGGCTCCCTCCTCAACCTGGAAAATTTGCTATTATTCCACAAAAATTCGGCAAGAAACCTTCTTTGTTCTTAAGCTATATAAGATCTAATTACACCCTTATGTAATTGGAATTTCACCTATGGAGAGGATGCACTGCCTGGGACCCTTCCAGATTGGGACTCTGAAGGCTGTACCCCAGGGCTTCTCAGTGCTGTTGATTCAGATGTTGAAGCCCCCCCCCCCCCAATTGGTTATGTTTTTCTCTTAATATCTATATTGGGACTTATTGGTTATTTTTGCTGTAAAACTAATTTATTTCTACCTGTTTTAGAATCACTTTATTAAATATATTCTTTTTAATTTTGTTGGTGTGAATGTGTCATTTTGAAGGAGCAAATCAAAACCAAAACTCCTTAAACAATGATTTAGAGCTAGATTTAGAGATCATCTAGCATATCCACTTCATTTTACAGACATGGATTTTGAGCCCCATAGAATTTAAGTAATTTACTCATGATTACACAGAGAGTAGGCAGAAGCATTAGATATGAGTGCAAATTCCTGCTCTCTTTTAGTTGTAGATCTTATATTTTCTACTAGATTCTAAGTTCCTTCAACGCAGGAGATTGTCTTTATCTTTGTATGTTCTTCATATGCAATTAAAAAAAGCATTATCATAAGATGAAGGCCACAGTTCTTGAAGGGTTTGTCAGCAGGAAAGAAACTAAAAAAAGTACATGAGTATGGTTCTAGCAATAGATTGATTTTACTCTCTGAGCACCAATCCAGTTAAGAACATTAAGTTCATTACTAGTCTGCTAGTTATCAGGCAATGAATTATTTATTGATAGAAATACAGGAAACAAAAAATATACTACCAAAACAAAATGACCCTCCATCCATCCCTAGTGATAGTGGTAGAGAGACAGAAAAGTGGACTAGAAAAATCATAGTTCTTATATATATATACACATATATATACCTAAATTACACAATGTGATACCTTTGTTCAATGATCAGTGAATTGATACACTGTTGGAGAAACTGAATTATCTCAATATTTTGTCATCATTCATTTGTTTCAGTTATGTCTAACTCCTCATGATTCAATTTGGGCTTTTCTTGGCAAAGATACTGGAGTGTTTGCCATTTCCTTCTCCAGTTCATTTTATAGATGAGGAAACTGAAGCAAACAAGGTTAAATGACTTGCCCTGGGTGACATATTTAGTAAGTGTCTTAGTTCATATTTGAAGTTAGGTCTTCCTTATTCCAGGCATGGCATTCTATCTACTTCACCACCTTGCTGCCCATCTCAATAATTACCTTCTCATCCTGAATGAAAGTAGAAGGTATGAAGAAATCGAAACTAAATAGGATTATTCATGGCTTATCCTCAGAAAGGCAAAAGGAATCGGTAGCTAGTTTCATTATAAGCCAAAGGAAAACATTTGTAAGTGGTTTGGTCATCTCACAATGACTCATGAATACTGTCATGGTAAATATAGGGAAGAAGAACACCATGTGGATAACTGAAATGTCTGTGTCAAAATCTTTTGTAGAGGATGAAGAAGTAGAGTTCTTTTACAACAAATCTGTCAAGATCTATGAAAGCAAGGCACCCTATGCCCTGATGCTTGGTGACTCCTATCTAAAGCCTAGCAAGGGGAGGATGTTAAAACATATTTTGGAAAATGTGGTTTGGTATTAAGAAAGGTTTCAAGATGATTCAGAAGTCTCATGCTTATGTATCCTGAATAATTTCTTAAAGAAACAAGTTAGTAGGTACAGGATATGGCAAGCACTGAACAACATCACCGACACAAAAGAGATTGACCATATTCAAAAAGACAGGAAGCACCTGGTTACTAACATAGGAGTCCTTTCAAAATGAACTGCCTATGTGGAGTCAGGCTATGGGCTAGTAAAAGTAAAGGTATAAATGAGTACCAAATGTGCAGAAAAGATAATAAAAAGCACAGGGTATAATTGGAACAATTCCCACCTGATCCATCTTACTTTTGAAATTTTCAACCTGCCCTTTTAAGCAATTAATACTGAAAATAGGAAATGAATAAAACTGAAGATATTTTACTTCCAATATCCCAAGAACAATACAGTCTCCGCTTCTTTTTCAATCCTGGACCCAGTTTATTGTAAAATTACATGTAAATATTATTTATGGGTAGATTATCATCTGTTCAACTTTTTTTTAAGGTTTTTGCAAGGCAAATGGGGTTAAGTGGCTTGCCCAAGGCCACACAGCTAGGTAATTATTAAGTGTCTGAGACTGTATTTGAACCCAGGTATTCCTGACTCCAGGGCCAGTGCTTTATCCACTGCACCACCTAGCCACCCCATCATCTGTTCAACTTTAATTCAACACTTCAATTCAGTAGACACCAAGCACCAGCTCCTGTTAGGTATTGGGGATAACAAGACAAAAGTATTAAGCATATCTTTGTTTTTGCATTCCTGATAATTACCTAGCTGTGTGATCTTGGGCAAGTCATTCAACCCCATTGGTATTTTTTTGGCAAGGCAATGGGGTTAAGTGACTTGCCCAAGGCCACACAGCTAGGTAATTATGAAATATCTGAGGCCAGATTTGAACTCAGGTGACTTCTGACTCCAGGGCCAGTGCTCTATCCACTATGCCACCTAGCTGCCCCAACCCCATTGTCATGTAAAAACAAAACCAGAAAAACCAACAAGGAAACAAAAATTTTAACTATCAGAAATAATTTCAAAATATTTTTATGGGTTATCACTTGCTTTAGTGCTTATGAAGGTCTTTGCCAACCCAAAGACAATAAAAGAATAAAATGGAAAAGAAAGTAGCGTTCTACCCCACCCCATCCCCAATAGGCAAGCCTGGCACTAACAGAGCTTTCAGAGTATGTGTGACTCTACTGAGAGGGATAAGAGAGCTGAAGGTGATGAAAAGTTACCCTTCATCCTTTGATGAATAAACAGTCTAATTTATTTTGGTGCTTGCCCACAAGATAGATCCACTGGCAGACTGGTAAGCATTTATCTACACTAAATAATGCTAATTCCAGACTGTCAACTGTGCCACATAGACTATGCCAAAAAGCACCAGTGGATTTGATGGAGACAGCAAATGTTTAATCTGGAGAGAGTGTAAAGGAGGATGTGATGGGATCCTTCCTCTCAACGAGTTCATTTGAAGCAGTCATAGGATTTAATCGCCTTATAGACATTTTGAATATTTGTGGGAGAGTGAATCCAAGGTTTATGGGGAAGTGTTTTGCAAAAAAAATGTTCTTATGCCATTTGAGTAAAGAGAATGGTAAATAAGCATGTGGGGGCTCTTGAGATACAGTGTTTGGAGTGAATATCCATAAGAATTATTCCTACTTAGAACCCGGTAAACAATTTTACCCTATGGACTGAATCTAGGAATGCAAATGTGGGTTGAGGGAAGTAGCCCAATGGGCACACTACACATGTGAATTGAGGTTTCCTCAATGTAATATAATCTTTTTTAGAACAGGGACTGTTTCATCTTTGTATACCTACCTCATACCTGACCTATTTGGTGTTCAGTCGAGTCTTACTCCTATAGGTCTTCTTGGTGAAGCTCCTGGAGTGCTTCGCCATTTACTTCTCCAGTGGATTAAGGCAGAGGTTAAGTTGGCCTGGCTCACACAGCTACTAAGTGTCTGAGGTCAGTCACATTTGAACTCGAGTCTTTCTGTCTCCAGGTCCAGGTCTAGGTCTGAATGCATTCAGCTGAAGCATTATTAATCTACCTCACCTCTAGAATAATAAGCACCTGAAAGTTGCTTGTTGATGGGTAAAGTTTCAATATTTGAAGCATTTTTTTAAAATGAGAGAATTCTCTAAAGAACATTCCTCCACGTCCCTCCCCTCCCCTCCCCTTCCAAGAGGTCACCATTTAAAAATGAAAAGCAACAAACCTTAACACACTTCTTAGAGCCGGGAGGGCTGGATTTTATTTCTTATTTTGCTTGTACTCTGTCCTACTGAACTATTTTTCACCGACCCCCAACTCGTCTTCTTTAGGGACCTTTAAAGAAAAAAAATCGTAATGATAATAAAATCTGAACCCTCCAGGCTAATCTGAAGTGTGAAGAGGAAGGCGGTGGCACGCTCATCCTCTCCTCCCTTTCTGACAGACAGGTCCCTTCTTTGGCCTCCCTTCCCTTTTCTTGGGGAGCCAGGTGCTTCCCTGGTGAGGCTGCCCCCCCGACCAGGGCTCAGGACTGACAAGCGCGGGCGCCAGTGGGTGGAGACAGCACCGCGAGCAGAACAAAACCGAAAGCTATGGCCTGGGAGCAGCGTGGAGGAGGAGGAGGAGGAGGAGGAGGAGGAGGAGGAGGAGGAGGGAGGAAGGGGAGGGGGAGGAGGAGGAGGAAGGAGGGAGGAGGGAGAGGATCGTACCGAAAACTCCTGAGACGCAAAGGGCGACGCAGACAGCGTCCGGAATGCGCCCGGCGCGTGGGCTGGAGCGGGTCCAGGCCCCCCGCAGCCGTCCAGGCCCCCCGCAACCGCGGCAGCCTAGCTTGGCACTATGCTTCTCCAGCTGAGCGCCGCTTTTGATCTGCATCAGGATGTGGCCCCGTGGCTGGCCGAGCGTCTGTCTGGCCCAAAGGCAGACTTAGGTGAGGAGGAAAGGAAGCGGCCGCAGGCTGCTGATATCATTATTATTATTTTTTTCTTTAAAGGTCCCTAAAGAAGACAAGTTGGGGGGTCGGTGGAAAATAGATGGTGCTATTAATGATGGTCAGAGTACAACCAATAGAAGAAATAAAATGCACTCTTCTCCTCCTCCTCCTCCTCCTCCTCCTCCTCGTGAGGGGTGTCTCCAGATGTTTCACGACTTGGGTAGTCTGGCTGTCAGAGGACTGGGGAGGAGGGGTGGGAATGGGGCTGCCCGGCACAGGGGAGGAGGGTGTGCATCACGGACCTCTGTTCCACCCAAGCCTCACGCCCTTGCAGACTAAGGTTGAGCGGCTCACTTTGAGATCTTTATTCCCTAGCATCCTGGAATGACCAGACCTGGACCCAGACCCAGACCCAGACCTAGACCTAGACCTAGACTTGGACCCAGACCCAGATCTGGACCTAGACCTAGATCTAGAGCCAGAGCTAGAGCCAGAGCCAGAGTCAGACCTAGATCTAGACCTAGACCTAGACCTAGACCTAGACCTAGACCTAGACTTAGACTTAGACTTAGACTTAGACTTAGACTTAGACTTAGACTTAGACTTGGACACAGACCCAGATCTGGACCTAGACCTAGACTTGGACCCAGATCCAGACCCAGATCTGGACCTAGACCTAGACCTAGACCTAGAGCCAGACCCAGACCCATACCCAGACCACCGGCCTTGATTCCTGCAGATACCCAGTGGAGGTCAGGTTCCTCTAACAGACTTCAGAGTTGGGCTTTTTCCTAGTGGGAAAAGTTCACTAGGCAGCTGAATGAAGCTACCTAGAGGACTCTGCCAAATAAAACAGCCCACACAATATGGAGAAAAATAGGTAAAAAAAATACACCCATTGAAAGAAACATGTCTTTCTCCAGCTGCACAATCTCCATCCAGGTATTTGGATTATTTATACCAATGATGTAAATGAGAGGTGAAATGTAGGACTTCCTAACTTAGAACATTTTGAGTGGGGACCAAATATTCCTCCATGACCCAAACTGCCAACTCGAGAACTTCATTTACCTCAATAAACAAGCATTTATTAATTCCCTACTTTAGAATAGAAGTTGCATATAGGGCTAAGAACAATTTGGATATGGACCAGATATTCATCCATGACCCAACCTATGAACTTGAGAACATTTATTAATTGCCTACTGTGTATTAGACACTGTTAGGTGCTAGAGATATAAGTACAAAGGATGAAAACAATTTCTGCTGCCTGGGAACTTCCATTCTATTGGTGCTGATTAAAAAGTAGATGGCAATAAGATAATGAAATCCTTTCCTGCTGTCTTAATTCTACCCCCCCCCCCACCCCAGGAAATATTGGTACAGATCACAGACAAATGAAGTTTTAGTTTTCAGCTTGGACAAATAATAATGGGAGAAATAATAGGAGAAAAAAGGAAAAATGAATTTCTAAGCTTCTTCCATGAATCTATTTCCCTTCCATGATGGAGATTTTGACTGACTTGGTTTCAACTCCAAAAGTTATTAAAGGATATTGCTGAGTTATTTTCCCTCACTTTACATTTTTATAATGCTTTTTCTCCATTTACTGGTGCTCCTGAAACCTACTATTCCAAATAAACCATTTACCTCAATTCAGTTAAATATTTCACAAGCATCTGCCATGCTCTCAATAGTAGGGATAGAGAGATGAAAATTTACATTTCCTAACCTCAGGGAATTTGTAGTCTTACAGGGGACTATAACCTTTAAACAGATAGTTATAATATGAGTTAGAAAGAGATAAGTGATCAGGACACACTAAAGAAGAATATGAAAGAGGGAGGAAATCATTTCTTTCTCAGAGGTTCAAGGAAAGCTTCTTAAAGGGTAGGCCTTGAAGAAAGGTAGAGTTTCAAGAGGTAGAGAGGTAGAAAGAATTACTTCTGAAACCAGACCGTATAAAAGCATGGAAGGTGGGGAAGGAAAGAAAGAAATAAGGTAATTATTAGCCAGTTTAGTTGGAAGGAGAGTGGGTGAAGGAGAATAGTGTCTGTATTTTAGTTCACTATTGTTCCTCCCTATCTCTTTGCCTTTGACCCAGCCTGCTTTATTTAGTTTTCTGCTATCCATATTCTTATTTTCCCTAATTCTCTCTTCTTATTCTCTTGAAAATACTTGATATTGATGATTTCTTTTTTCTTCCATTTTTTTTGGGTGAGGTAATGGGGTTAAGTGACTTGCCCAAGATCACACAGCTAATAAGTATCAGGGTTGGAATTCTATCCATTACAGTAGCTAGTTGCTCCACAATGACTTTTTAGTGATGTATCTCTTCATGTAATAGAATTCTGTTCCTCCTGCAGCTACTATATTTTAGGACAGGAGATTTTAGATTTATTTTTATGTATTTGACTTTTTTTTGTCAGTTGTTCACTTCCAATAAATATAGAAATAATGTAACTTTGCAGAGTCTAAAGTTTAATTTGTTTCCCAGATGCATTATTCTTGGATGAAAGTACTTTGTTGTGAAGAGAAAGGAAGAGAATAAAACAAATCTTTACTATGGCAATATGAACGATTTATGAAACTATTTAACCTGTGTTCATTAAAGGAGGTGTCTTGATATGCTAATAATCTATAATGTCATTAGTAATGCTACTAATTACAATATGTGTTTTTACATAGCAAATTAGTTTCTATTTTATTTGTCTATCCTAGATATTATCCAGGCATTATATTTTTAAAATCAAGCAATTACAGGTCTACCTATTTTCTTTATTTTTAGGTTTTTACAAGGCAATGGGATTAAGTGACTTGCCCAAGGTCACACAGCTAGGTAATATTAAGTGTCTGAGGCTAAATTTGAACTCCTGACTCCAGGGCCAGTGCTCTATCCACTGTTCCACATAGTTGCCCCTGGTCTACCTATTTTCAACCACAAAATAACACTCTCTTTTAGCATGTAGTCTAGATGACTAAGTGACAAGTGACTGTTAATTAAAAATTACTTGAAATGTGAAATGCCACACATTTCAATAAGGAATTTACTGATAAAGCTCTATTGGAGTCTTGGCTTTGTTAAATTTTCCATGACTAAAAGAATTTTCTACTTGGGTATTTTAACTATATCACTCCAGGCTAGTCACCTTTACCTCTCAAACTGAGTTACCCACTTCACAGGATTGTCCATAGGATTAAATGAAATAATACAATGCCTTGCAAACTTTAAATATTACTATTTATTATTATTATTAATTCATCTATTTTAGAAGTATTTATTTAAAAAGGAGCTATACTAAATTTTGGGAGAGAGAAAGAGATAAATAAGATAAGGTCTCTGCCCTCAAGGAGTTTATATAATCTTCCAGGAGAGGTCATACAAATAATGATAATAAAATAATGTACTTACAATACAATAACCATAATATAAAAATTTGATAAATACTTAAGAAAATCAACAAAATGCCATGAATGTTCTGGGAAGAGTGAATTCATTTCCAATTTAGCTAGAATGTAGAGCATATATATATATATATATATATATATATATATATATCAGAGAACTTTTCTTAAAATGAGAGCCATTTGTGGAGGACAATGGACTATATTTGCTAGATGCCTAGGGGCAGTTGAAGATTTTTGAGCAAGTGAGTATCTTTGAATTAGAAGGTGGAATAATTAATTGGAAGTTGGGAGACACCTAATAAAGGACTACTGCCAATGATTTACCTAACAATTACTGAGAAGTTGTGAGGACCCAGCTGAAGTTATGTAACATGTGTGTGTATGATGGTGAAATTAGTCATTGTTTTCATTGTTGAGATTTAACAGTCTGGGAATAGGAGCAGAAAACTTGGATGGCATGGATTTTACTTATGCCTAGGGCTGAGGATTAGGAGGGTAGAAATAGAAGTCCATAGAACAGGTAGAATCAAGGCAGTGACTGATACCGGTTAGGGAGAAAATCAAGCAAAGCCAGAATGGAGAGATGGGGAAAACAGGGTCATGATAAGGATAGAACAAATTTAGTTCAATCTAAAAAAAGAAAGGCCTTTTTAAAAAATCACTGTTTTCTGTAAACAAGATCTAGAGCTTAAATATTGTGCCTTATAGATTTAAAAGGGGGAGGGGGATGTGGAGTAAAATGCAGAACCTGCCCTCTAATCATTATAAAAAGTTGCCTTATATTCAGAGAGATCTTTGTATATACTTTTTTTGGAGGGGGATAAATCTGCTTATAGGCAACATTTGACCTCTGTACCTATGAGTACCTTGTCAATTTATATTGGGCAGCTGGTATATGGAACCCATTTCAATGAGTTAAAACATTTTTGAATTATATTGCCACTAATCAAACTCAGAAGCATCTTTACTAATACCTCATAGTCCCCTATTTAATTACTTTTCCTTTATTATTTGCTTGAGTTTTAATAATTGACTACGTTAGTCTATGTTAGGGGGTTTTGTTATCTGTTATTCATGTAGCTGGGAATTTTTTTTTGTTTTTGTTTTTGTTTTGGAGGGAAATTGTTGGTGATTTCTGTAGAAGTGTAGAGCATTCACAGAAATGAAACTCCCTTTCACAATATAAATCACCAACTGTTCTATAATTTATATTCTTAGAGTTTCCTGGGATTCTAAAGTGACTTGCTCAAACGACAATTTGTTTTCAAGGTGGAATTTGAATTCTAGAATTTCTCACTTGAGGCCTAAGGCTACTACGTCAAGCTGATTCTCAATGAGATTAGATGGGAAAGCAAAAAAATCATAATTTAAAAATAATTTACTAAAGAACTAACTTCTCAAATTAATTCCTATTCATGTAATCACATCTTTCCTCACTAAACACTAGTATCAGTGTCCTTTCCATATTTTATTGATCAGGAGGCTTTTTTAAAAGAATGATTTGAATATCAAAGGATTGAGAGACCCTTGAGAAAACTGATGAATCCCTTATTAAATATTTTTGCAATATGCTTGCTTCTAAAGTAAAACTTGAAACAAAGGATTGGTATATTGGACATTATTATCAAAAATTTATATCAAGAAAATCACTACTTGATTTAATTTTTGTTCATTCCAAGAATTATCATGCAGATGCAGTTAAAGCCAAATTTTTATTAAGTATGACACAATAAACTCATGAAAAATAATTCTTAGTTTCATTTTTCAAGAAAAAGTTTCAACAAAACATATTTGCTTTGAAACATTATTTCCCATTTTTAAGTTCATCCTTTTTATTTATCTTTTGGTAAGGAGGAGATCTTCTTTTGTTATCATCATAAAAGAATCTGGAATCATTTAAACACCCAGAGTTAATTCTACAAATATCCCTGCTAATTGCAACCACTATTTGTGAAAAAAGAATTGATTCTCTTAGTGGGCTATAGTGTCCATATGGATAAACAACATAGCAATATAGTAGCCAAAAAAGAATACAATTTTAAACTTTGTTTATAGTGGACAAGGGTCTAAAATCAGAACTTAATTCTGCTATTCTCTGCTTTTGTCTGATCCCATGGAGAATTTTGAATTCGGTTATGGGCACCTTTTAGGAAGGACATAGGCAATCTGGAACACAGCCCACAATTCCCAGAAGGGAATGTGTAGACTATGCTGGATCTATCTTTCCATCTTTTGATGGATGAATCCAATGAAGGAACTGGGTATTCTTAGCCTTGAGCAGAGAACTCTTAGAAGAAATATGATGGCTGTCCTAAAGTATTGGCAGGATTGTCTTGTAGTTGAGGAAACAGACTTATTCAGCTTGATTTCAGAAGGCAGAATTAGTATAAATTGGATTCAGATTGCAATAAAGATAATTTTCTAGAAAGTAGAACTATGCTAAAGTGAAATCTAGTGTCTTAGAAGTGAGTTGCTCTTTGCCAGACACCACTAAATGAAGGGTGGATGGGGTGTGTGTGATGTTGTTTCCTATTTGGATATGTGTAGAATATTATAGTCTTTGAGGTCTATTCCAGCTCTAAGATAATTTAAAATATCTAGAATGGTGACAGTGGGAGTGATAAGGGGGGAATAGATAGAAAAAAATGGCAGTGTGTGTGTGTGTGTGTGTGTGTGTGTGTGTGTGTGTGTGTGTGTGTGTGTGTGTGTAACAGAGAGGAAAGAGTCAAAACTAGAATCTCAAGAGGAATTGGATGAATCTAGTGGAAATTATGCTAATTTTAGGGAAATTGATAAATATAACATTTTGTCCTTGCCATTCACTTTTTTCCCCAATCACTAGAAGCATTGCTATTTTGTTGAAGGAAATTGTAATATTTGATAAGAGTTTGTGGAAAGAACAGTAGATTGCACATAGCTCTTTATTTTGAGAGATTCTCTAATATATTGAATTAAAGTTATTTGCTAAAATTCACACAGGCAGTAAGTTGCAGAGGTAGTATTTGAATCCAAGTTATTTGTCTCCAAGCCCAGCTCTTCTATTTGGTGTTATAATTCTTTTTTTTTTTTGGTGATGCAATCAGTGTTAGGTAATTTTTCCAGGGTCACAACATAGCTAGTAAATATCAAATGTCTGAGCCTGGATTTGAACCCAGGTTCTCCTGAAACCATGATCAATGCTCTATCTACTGTGCCACCTAACTGCCCTAGGTACTTTAATTATTGTGCTTTAATTTGTCCATGTGTCTTACCTACCTCTGGACTGTCAGCTTCAGGAGGACAGTCATCACAACTTTGCCTCCCCTTTAGTTCCTAGCAGGGTGTTGAATGAATGATTCGTGGCATTATGGCAACTAGGTGTCATAGCTAATAGAGTCCCAGGCCTAAAATCAGGAATCCCTGAGTTCAAAGCCCTCAGATATTTATTCTGTTCCCTAGAGCAAATCATTTAACCTTTCCAGCCTCAGTTTTCTCATCTGCAGAGTGTGGATAATTATAGCACCTACCTCACAAGACTATGAATATCAATAATTTTTTTCAATTATATATATTTTTTCAATTAATAAGTAGTTTATAATACCTCCTACCTCAATCAAAAGTATAACAAAGATCTTGTAACATATATACATAGTCAAGCAAAACAAATTCCCATATTAAGCCTAAAAATATTGTGACAGTTGGGTTAATGCCCTTTACAAGTTCCCCAAACTTAAAATTCTTAAAGAGAGGATTTAATTACTGCACATAGTAGGCAGTTCAAATGCTTATTCTGTTCCTTTCCCTCTACCCTCCCATTCTGCTTTTGCCCTGGGATTCTTCTTTGTAAACTTGATTTGTAGAAATTGCCCTTCTGTTAGCTCCAATTTTTTTTCATTAATCTGTGAATTAGGAATACCATTAAAATACTACCTCTTTATAAGCTTTCTTAATTGGAGTCAGTACATTACATACCAATTTCTAAACACATCAGAGACAGTTTCCTTTTCTGTAAAAAGAGTAATTTGGAATAGATAACCATGCAAATTTTTAAATGTATTGGAAAAAAATTCAGCTAAAACTTTCTAAAATGATTTTAATTGTTGTTAAAACAGGAAATATGATCTATTACAAGCAAAATTTTTCAGATTAGATCATCTAGGGACCATGATATATTAGAATTTGAGTTATAGAAGGTATATTAGAGACATTATATTTGAACTGATTTGAAAGAAAATTTCATTATCACAGTTTGTGGTACTCATATGATAGCATTTTGATGGTTTAAATGTTGCCTGATTCTAAATTTTATTGAGTTAATTTCTTTTTATACCATTCTTCTTACTTGTTCAGATGTTTTCTCTACTGCCTATTTTTTTTCATGGTTTCCTGACCTGAGAACAACCTTTCTTTTAGCCCATTCTGCCTAAGAAATGCTACTCACATGATGAGGTTCATTTTCTATTGGTTCTGGAAGAGTTTTCTTTGATAATAATTACCATTAGACTTTACATTGATTGTTAAAAAGACATCTACATATGCTTTTGAAATAGAAATCAAATATTTCTTAGAATCTAAGGAAAATCATGTACAATAAAGAGAAGGGAGTCAGCTTTCCTCTTTTGGGGAGTAGGGAGGAAAATGATACTTTTATCTCAATTCAATAATTGCTTAGTGTCTGCTTCATACAAAACATTGTTTTAAGCACTTTTTGCCCCTTTTAAAAATAATTTTGAATACAAAATTTTGTCTTTAAGAATCAAAAGATAGGTCATTTACTATCTTCTTGTAAGTGACAGAGTTTGTGCTTGGACTTGGGTAGTAGTAGCATATAGAATAGAAATTGTGGCACACTGGTGTCTGTTTTATATAAGCAGTGATTTTGCAGTCAACAAAAAAGAAAAAAATTAACTTCTCTATTTTTATCAGGGTTAATGTTGAAAGTTCTTTTCTATCAAAATTTTTTCACAAGTGCTGAACTTAAAGCCATATTTCCTCATTTGAAATTGCAACATTTCCTCCTCTGGACTTTCCAGTGATATTTAATTAGAGGATGATCATAAAGAATGATTAAGTAAAGATGGAATTATACTTATTCATAAAGGGTGACATGAGCAAGCTTATTCAGGGGCAAAAGGCTGATGGGCAAACAAATTATGGTGAAACATTTGACTCTGAATTTCCTGAGTTGCTAAATATTACATGCAATATAGAATGAAAACAATTTGTCTTTTGTAGGAATTGGTAATCCTTGTACTGTTTTTACTATCTGGCCTCTCCCTCAGTTATTCTGAGCATCTGAGTCTATTCCATCTGCCAAATTAGATCATCATATCACTGGATAGGGCATGTATAGAATTCTATGTTTTCTGTAGCTTTTAGATTACTGGAGCTCCAGCAATTATTAACAAATGAAAATGATCTTTAATGAAATAATTATTCCCTTTTCTAACTTATAGCAAAATGAGAATCTTTCCTTTCATTAAATTTTCACTGATCTGAGAATGACAAGTATTTTAGGGAAAAGAAAAGTGATTTTCCTAATAAGATTTTTTTCTTTTTAATTCAGTTAAAATATTATTTATGTTGAACTAAATTCTTTTAAGGCACAGCTCTAGGTATTAAGACCTATAAAGATGAACTGAAACCTTTTTAAATAATCTTTTAGAAGTCTCTGTTGGCATCAGTATAATCTTTGAGGATGTGAGAAAAATTATTTTCAAACTAACAATAAAGTATTAAATTATAAATTGTGTCAAGGTGAAATAGATGCTTCTAGAGTGATTTCCAGGGAGAAAATATTTATAAAAATTTTATGAGATTATTGCAGGGTTAATTTTGTTATAGTTTGAGTGTTGTTGTTTTGAGAAATTCACTCTTACACGTACTGCAAGTCAAATATGCAGAGTTCATGGTCATATTTACTTCTATTTCATCTGAGACATACCTTTCCCTTAATGCACCAGCAAATTGATCCTATCTTTTGAGATAAAATTCAACCTTTCTCAAATATAAGCCAGTTTGCAAATGATTACCATATCCTAAAATGTCATATAATTTGCTACTTTCCATATAGACAATATTTTTCCTATTTAGAAAAAAAACTCAAATACTAATACTATTTGGGAGGAAATGAAACAACAAACCATAACATGTAAGAAGCTAATATAATTTCATTTTGATAAGTTTTTGAAGAAGCAAAAGAGGAATTTCTTCTCAATGAATCTTTTATAACTTTTATTTTCTGTTGGTCTCCCTACTTCTTTCAAACCTGTCACTCTTCTTTGAGTCTGGCAGATTCTTGATATTGTCCTCTATTATTCTATCCATCTGAACACTGTCTATTATATTCAGTTGATATTTCTTACTAACTCTTCGTTCACAGGACCTCTTGTACCTGTCTTCTCATACAACTACTACTTTAATTCAGGTCTTATCACTTCTTAGCTGGACTGTCATGATGGTCCTCTAACTGGTGTCCTTGTCTTAAATCTCTCTCACTCCATCCTCCTTCATTCAGTGATTCAGTAGTTTTCCTCAGGTGTAAGTCTGACCACAATAGTCCTCTGCCACTTAATAAACTGGAATTTCTCTTTATTGCTTTTAGAATGAAATACAAAATTCTCCAGTTTTTAAATCCTTAAGCACAACTTATCCCCAACATACTGTTCCAGCCTCATTATACATTTTTCCCCTCCCTGAATTCTTTAGTTCTGATAAATCAGTCTTTTGCTCTTCCTCCAAAACAACATTCTATCTTTCCTCTGCCTGCCTTTTATATTCATTGTCCTCCTTGCCTTTTCCTTATCACTCCTACCTGGTGGAACCCTTTACTTCTTTCAAGATTCATTTTTGACCATCACCTTCTACATGTAGTTTTTCCTGATCATCCAACTACTAGCACTATCTTTTCCTAAACTACCTTGTATTTAGTTTGCACATTAATTCTTTATATACGTCTTCCCCCTGATAGGATATAAGTTCCTTCAGTGTAGGAATTGTTTTATTTTTGTTTTTGCATTTCCTGGCATATGGTAGGTACTCAATAATTTTTTACTGATTCCTAGCAGAAGAGCATTCAACACAGAGAACAGATAAGTAAAGGCATGGAGAAAGGCAAGTCTGAGGGTGTTTATGTGGAATAAATAATAGTCCATTTTAACTAGAGAATAGAATATATGTAGTGTGTAGTGTGAGGTAAGAAATGCAATAAAAAAGTAAGCTATTGCTAGATTGAGTTAAGCCTTGAATACCAAATAAGACTTGAATTTAATAATAGGGAAGCTCCAAAGGGCTTTTTCTTTTTTAAATTTGAGTTCCAAATTCTCTCCCTCACCTATTCATTGAGAAGACAAGCAATATGACACCCATTATATGTGTGATGCAAAACATATTTGTTTTAGGTTTTTTGCAAGGCAAACGGGGTTAAGTGGCTTGCCCAAGGCCACACAGCTAGGTAATTATTAAGTGTCTGAGACCGGATTTGAACCCAGGTACTCCTGACTCTGGGGCCAGTGCTTTATCCACTATGCCACCTAGCTGCCCCTAAAACATATTACTTTACAAAGAAAGTGAGAAAAATGAAGTGACAAATTATCCTTCAATACATACTTGGTGTTCATCTATTTTCTCTCTGGAAGTAAATGGCATTTTTCATTGTTTAAACTTTGTAATTGCCTTGGATCATTTATTGATCAGAGTAGCTAAGTCTTTCACAATTGGTTATTGTTTCAGTATTGCTATTATTGTATGCAGTAATCTCCTGGTTCTGCTCACTTAACTTTGCATCAATTCATATAAATTTTCTCAGGTTTTTCCAAAACCATCTTGCTCATCATTTCTTATAGCATAATAGTATTCCATCACAATCATAAACCACAACAATGTTCAGCCATTCCCCATTCAGTGGAGAGAATTCCCTGAAATAGCAACAAGGATAAAGATAAAGTGATCTAAATAGATTTAAAAGGAAAATAATAATAATAATAAGAGCTACATTTATCAAGCATCTACAATGTCAGTCCTAAGCACTTGCAAATATTATTTATTTAATTTTCACAACAACCTTTGGGGGTAGGTACTATTATTATCTCTATTCCATAGTTGTTGAGGCAAAGAGAAATATGACTTGCTCAGATTCACACAACTAGCAAGTGTTTGAGGCTGAAATGGAACTCAGGTCTTCCCGACCTTAGGTCTAGTGCTCTATCCATTGTGCCACCTAGCTGCCTCTTAAAAATAAAAAAACTTCTAAAAAAATTCTTGAAATCCATTTATGCTATTTTGCTCTTGGCTTTATTAATATTGTGTGCCAGTCTCCAGGTTGTGTTTTTTTTTAATAACTGGATCTCCCTAGCCTGGAAATGGAGGGATTACTCATAGGTTCAATCCCACCATTGATAGGTATCCTAGCTTCCACTTGCTGATTTGCCCTTATTGGAGTAACCTGATAGCCCCTGATACTGAACTTAATGTATTCACACAAACAGCATGGTCCACTGCTGATCAGAACTCCTGAATTAAGAGGTTTATCAGTCTCATCATTCTCTCATCACCTGGATTATAGGCATCTACCATAATGCCAGATCCATTCTTGATACTTTATTCATTACTTTAGTACTTGCCTTACACCAAGTCATTTCATCTCTCCTGTCCTCGTTTCTTCCATTAAAATGAGAGGCAACATGACATAGAGTATAAAAAGTCAGCCTTTGCCTAGGAACATCTGGGACTCTCTCAGTCAAGGCAAGTCACTTCTCTTTTCCTTTCAAAAACTCTCTTAGACTACAAATTTTAGACTACATATACAGAGTTAGTTGCTAACTTTGATTGACAGTGGGAGTTTGCCCCCTGGGAATTTCCTATAGCAGTGAAATTACAAGTTTGATACTTGACCCCTCCTTCTTTCTCCTCCTGTTCCCCCTCCCCGATAGAGGAAAAATTATTGAGCCATAGTGGAATTAATAGTGATGCTAAGGAGGGGCCTAACTCAGGTTCAGGTTCAGTATTGGAATATATATACATGTATATATTTTATAATTGTAGATTATATGATATCTAATACATACAATGTAATATATTATATATATCCACATTTATGTGTGCATGTATATATGTATGTAAATCCAGGGATGTGATGGCAAATATTTAACAACTAAATATCCAGAAAAAAATTATACATGGCACACTTTTAAGTTTAATCTGCATTATTACCATGAATATCATTGGTAATGATTTTTGCTAAAATGGTGATAGATGTATATCTTCTTCTTTCAGTCCATAATACATATTTCTAGATTTGGGTGTAGAAAAATCTTTAGAGAGGGAATCTGCTGGAGAGGCAGGCTGGGTTAGAGTGGATTTTGATTTCAAATATCCCCTTCAAATATCCTCTAGTTTTTCCTATGTGAAAGGATGATGTTGAATTGACCAGGTGTTAACTTCTAAGTCTAGAGTATATTGACTTGTGAAAGTAACTTTATCCATTATGAAAATAACTTTATCCATTATCTTATTTAAAAATCTATAAAGTACTTGCTATGAGATGCCCAAGAATATATTTTCTATTGTAAAGGATTTCCTGGTATTTGGGGTGACTATGTCAGTCAACTAGGATTTATTAAACACTTTCTTTGTGCCAGTCACTATTAGTTTTTCTGTTTTTTTATTATTACTAAATGATAATTTTGCTTCACAGATTAAAAAATGACTTTTTCCAGTGGTTTACCAATACACCAGTACTTCTTTAACTTAATATTATCTTATTTCAGATCCAGTTGAGAATAATTATGAAACCCTTCATGTAGTCAATGTTGAAAGAAATGGAAAAGTTATTTACAGTTGTAAGGTATGTCTGTACCCCTTTTATGCAGAACTAGATGTTGTGAGGAAAAAATTGAATGTTAACCTTTAGCTTATAATTTTTTTTGGTAAAACTTAATGTCAGAATTCAATTTCTAAATATTACATGCTACAAAACTCTTGCATAATTCCATTTTTCTAGAAATAAAACTGTAATGAAATGCTGAAAAGCAAATAAATTTCATTAAATAACCATTGGCCTGTAAGTCTTCAAATACTCCTCAGAAAACAGCAAAAAGATGTTGTTCATAGACCCATTAAATTAAATAATTGATATTTTTGTGGGGAGTATATATTAATTTTAACAGTGCAATATGTCCTACTCTAAGCTTTATTTCCTCTTTTCAAAGGGGATTTTTCTAAGGGAATTTCCCTTTCTAAGGGATCCCCTTCTAAGGATGTTTCATGAATTTTATTCTTTTGTTATTATTTTCATAATTGTCATTACATAATTTTGGGGGTTACGCTTTCTTCTTTTTATGTCACTTAATATGTCTTTCTATTAAATACATGGTTTTTTAATCACCTGGGACCTGTGACATCATCCATATTGTTTAGCTTCTAGACTTCCAGTATGATAATTTCCTCTACCAATGTAGTTTAGCCAATTTTCTATAACTCTGTCTAAGAAAGTTGTCTGAGCAACTAAAATATTTGGTTGACTTGCCCCTGATCATATGGCTGATTTATTTCAGAGGTAGACCTGAAAAATTCAGGTCTTTCTGTCTCCAAGTTTAACTTTTCCCTACATCAGTTGATCTTTCTAAGTCTTCCAATATTTCTTTGTTTTCATTACTTTTATAATTTCTTGTGCAATATTTTATTGCATTTATGCAGCACAATTTGTTCAGCCATCTTCTAACTGTTGTGCATATTAATTGCATCTAGCTTTTGATAATACATATAATGCTTTTGGGATATTTTGGTACAGATAGATCTTTTTATCTTGTCATCATTCTTGAGATATGGACATAATAATAAATTACTTGCCAAAGTATGTGAACACTTTTGTACCTCTAAATAACTTTTTAATAGTACTAATTTTTTGAAAACTTAAAGTATCATTAACAAAAATCTCTTATCAGCTAGAATTAAACATATTCAAATTTTTTTCAGGAAAAGTTTTTTGATACATTTACCAAGTCTGTTGTAACTATTTTGGGTTTAAATAGTTAAAGTTTTAAAGGTGAATCTCAAAGGGAAAAAAAATCACAGCTTTATTCTGTAGATAGTATACTCTTTTCCTTTAACTATGTAAAGTAAGCTCATAGTTTTAGCTGCTAATGTTTTTTTTTTTTTTTTTTTGTCAAGGGCTATGAGTATTACTTCCCTTCTTTCAGAATACATGTTCAGCCCATTTAGACAGGGACAATGTGTTTCCCACGCTGCCTAGTCACACAGTGCCTACTTTCTGCCAAATTGTTACCTTATTTGAACTTTTTTTGTTTTTAAACTAGCAGGATCTCAGTTGCTCAAAATATATAACTTTTAATAAAATGAATGACTGATTTATTTTAGCTTTAAAAAAGTATTGACTTTATTTGGCCTGCTGTAATAGATCTTCCTCCTATAAACACAAACAAATCTGGGATAGCCAATTAGCAGAAAATAGGGACATGTCCTTTAACTTCAAAATTTTTCCTACTGAATTTTATTGTCTTAATGTTGGTTTTATTGATATTTTTGTAGTCATTGGGTACATTGTCCTTTTAGCTGTTTTTCTTCACTTTGTATCTCTCTCTCTCTCTCTCTCTCTCTCTCTATATATATATATATATTTATATTTGTATATATATATATATGTATCTGAATTTTTCACATTTCTCACTGTTTACTTTGAACCATTTCCTTGGACCCAGTGGTTGGGTACTTTTTTATTTCCATATTTTTTGTTATAAATTTTAAACAATTGATTTTTTAATAGGATAAGAAGAGAAATGTCTTCTTTGGATTATATGACCTCCATACTAGAAAAAATGAGGTAAGACAGCAGAAGTCATATGTTGTTATGCTCAGTATTTACCTTCTTGGTTTTACATTCTTTTCTTTCCTTTACCTTGTTTCTTAGTTATAAATAATTTCCTAAATCTTTCAGTTTTTGCCCTTTTCTTTGTACCATTCCCATTTAAAAAAAGAAGCATTTCAAGAGTTCTAGGATCAAAACACTAAATTGTAGAAATCAACATGAAAATTTCTAGCTAGTGCTTTAATACTAAAGTTACATACATGAAGAATGATTGAGGTAAAATATCAGCATGGTGGAGAGAAGGAAGACAAAGCACAAAAGTTTCTATTTATAAGAGCTAGTCAGCCAACAGTTATTTAAGTACCTATTATGTCAACTCTGTGTTAAGACCTGAGGATGCAAAGAAAGGTAAAAATGTAGTTTATTCTCAGCAAGCTTATCTTCACTTTGGGGAAAAAATATGCCAACAGCTGTGTTCATATAAAATTCTATACACAGAATATGGAAGGTAATGTCAGAGAAGAAGCAATAGTAGTGGAGGATGAGGAAGGAAAGAGATTGGGAAAGACTTCCAGAATATGGGATTTGAGGTAATTCTTGAAGGAAATCAGGAAAGCTAGTAGGTGAAGGTAATGGAGAAGAACATTCCAAGCATGGGAGAAAGCTAGTACAAAAGCATAAGCTGTCGAGTGAATGAGGAATATCAAAGAAAGCTGATTTAATTGGATTATAAAGGTTTTGGGGGTGGAATGAATTGTAAGAAGACTGGAAAGATAGGAAGAAGCCAGGCTGTAATGGGCATTAAAGCCCAAACAGGGAATTTTATATTTGATCAGAGGTTATTGGAAACAATTGGAGTTTATTGAACAGGTAATTGCCCTGGAGAGAGCTGTATTTTTAATAAATCCCTTTGGTGCCTGAGTGGAGAACTGATTTTAGTGAAGGCAGGTCTGAAATGGGGAGTCCAAGAGAAAGTCTTTTCAGTAATACAGATCTGAGGTGATGAAGACCTGCCCCTGGGTGGTAATTATGTCCAAGGAGAGAAGGGAGCAATGAGAGATGTTGTGAAGGTAGAGATGATGAGACTTGGCAATAGATTGCATATAGGAAGTAAATATGAATGATAAGTGGACGATATCAAGGATTCAAGCCTGGGTAATTAAAAGAATGGCATTACACTCCAGAAAAGTTTGGAAGGGGGGAATGCTATTTGGGGAAAGATAATGAATTCTGCTTTGAACTTGTTGAATTTGAGAAGTCTGTAGGACATCCAGTTTGAGTTGTCCATAAGGCAACTGATTATATGAGACTGGAGCTCAGGAGGGAGATGAAGGCTTGTCATGTAGGTCTTTGAATATCTGTCTAGAGATGATCCTTAAATCCATGGGAGTTGTTGATATTACCAAGTGACACAATTTAGTGAGGGGAAGAGAAGAGAGCCCGGACCAGAGCTTTACACCATCTGTAATGGGTGGTGTGTGTGTGTGTGTGTTAAACAGAGCAAGATCAGGAAAATCCCAAATCAAGGTGAAGCATGAGGCATTTTCTATTGATACTATTTCATGCAAGAAATGAGCCCATGACAGAGTCCTTTTGTGGTGACTGAATATGAGCCACGTCCCTTCCATTTAAGCTGTGGTTGAACAGCCGTGGCTGCAGATATATTCCAGATATTGCTTTGGGAGGCTCCCACCCTACCACAGGAACCCCTAGAACAAGGCTGGCTGATTATGGGAAC
Source organism: Macrotis lagotis (assembly GCF_037893015.1). Lineage (NCBI taxonomy): Eukaryota > Metazoa > Chordata > Mammalia > Peramelemorphia > Peramelidae > Macrotis > Macrotis lagotis. The sequence goes on along the minus strand of NC_133664.1, from coordinate 157,218,186 downwards.
TTCTGCTTTGCTGGTTGGGGCTATTTAGCCAGAGAATTTACAGGAAGCAGGTTGAGTGGCCTGCCAGCTTGCTTCCCCCCCACCCCCCGCCACTGCCACTGCCTCACTGCCCTCCTTGTTGTTCTTTGAACTAGATACTCCATTTCTAGACACCCAGCATTTCACTGGCTGTTGCTTATACCTTGAATTCTTTTACTCCTCATTTCCGTCTTTTATCTTCCCTGGGTTCCTTCAAGTCTTAGCATCCTACTTTCTAAAAGAAGGCTTTCCCTATCCCTCTTAATGCAATTAATCCATTTGTTGATTGTTATACATTATACTCTAACCATATCTTCTTGTGTGGAATTGGTATTTTTGCATGTTATCTCCCCCATTAGTAGGTGAGTCCATTGAGAGTGGGGACCGCTTATCTCTTTCTTCACATCTCCTAAAGCAGGTGCTAAATCAATGTTTATTAAATGACAAGTAATTCTGGTGAATCCTACAAGTTGGCTTTTGTGTTTCTGTGGTTTTATAGAGAGAACACTCATGAAAACAGGATAGATGAGGTTCTGGATAAAATATCTGGGCATTGTCAAATAACACTGAATATTTGGGGGGACTTGGACATGTTTCACATGGTATAACTGTACTCTGCTGATAGCCCTCTCTTTAGTAATGTGACCCTTAAGCATCATCTATTTCTATTGCTTTTGTTGTCCAAGGTTCAGGAACCAGCATCCCTAAGGGGAATAGGTCCTGTTCAGAAGTTACTTCTCAAATCAGTGGTTTCTATGTTCTTGAGAATATTGGCAAAGACATATCAATGGATATACTTAATCTGAACTTTTTGGATACACACACAAATTCATTTACCCTACAACTCATAAATAGGTGATATATATATATTCTTATTAACTTTTGACTTTTAACATACAGACTTAGATTTATTCCACTTATTTAAACCTACGCTCTTTAATGTACATACTCTTTGACCTATTTTTTATGTACATCCTTTTGACCTATCAAATGACAATTATATTCTGAAACCCTGACAATTGGTAAAATTAGGCCCTTAACTTTTTCTTTTGCTTATTGTTCAAGGTCCAAGACTCCTTCCCTTTTATATTTTCTGAGTGATCCTAATTTGCTTTTTAAAGAGTGTGAATAATCCCCAGTTATTCCTAACTCTTCACTCAGTTTCCCTCTTTTGGAGTGGATAAACTTTCCAGTTTACTAACTAGCTTTTTAAAGAGGCCAGACTTTAATCTTTTTTTGACATTTTGAATCTATCCAAAAATTCTCTACCAAATAAAAATAGAGCTTTAAACAGAGTTAAAACAGAGTTAAAAAGTTTTCCTAATAAGCTGCAGAAATTCTTACTAGAGAGCTCAAAGTAAACACTATTATCTACGGAAATTGTAGTGATGCTTTTGGGTTAGATTTTAAAGGTAATGGAATTTTGGTTTGCCAGTATTAGCCTTGCTAATTATTATTAAAAGTAAAATTACAGTAATTTTTTAAAAGAAGACTTTTTAAGATGATAAAAGTTTAGGATTGCTATTTAACTTGAAACTCCATAATAACAAAATTTTATTTCTAAATAGCATCTGTATACGTTTGAGAAAGATTTGCAAGTTGTCAGTTGCTCTGTCAACCGTGAGAAAACATTACTTGGTAAGTGATACTCTCTTGAATTTTTGCAATAATAATTTATTCTATATTATCCACTTTTAGGGAGTTGACTTAATTAGATAAATTAGCAGACCCTAATGTACAAGAAAGCATTGGTTGTGCTATGTTTCAACTTATGTTATTTTGTCATTTCCGTTCCCTGGCATAAAATGAAAATCATTCTAAAATCTCTAATAAAGTTTTCTGGTTTTCTTCCATTAGCAGTTAGTTTTGTACAATCAGCTAAGCAAAGAAGGAATGAACTTCAACCAGGTAATACTGTCATTTTTTACTGTATTTATAAGTTGTGACTAATATTTTTTCAGTTTTTTTCATAGAAAAAAATAGAAATTTATTAAGTGCTTGTTATGAGTTTGGCACTGTACAAGCATTGATACAAACAAAAAAGAAAGTTAGTACTTGCCCTAAAGAAGCTTATATTCAAATGGGGAAGCTGAAAAGTGGATTTTGAAGGGAAAAGGAGGAAGAGCCTCAGTTTTGGGGCATTTTTAAAGTCCAGAAAGTCAAGAACAGGTCTTGGAGGCGAATGATGGCCTGTTGGCCTGGGCCCATCTGAAAAATATATAAAATTTCAAGTGTTCTGAATATGAATTATTCTGTTTTTAGAATGCAAGCATCTAAAAGTATGAGATGCATGAGTTATGCATAATGCCAAATACATGATGAATGCTAAACAAATACTCATTGTGCCCACCTTTGAAAGTCAAGCTTCTCTGTGAAGCTTTATCTAGTACCCCAGTGTCCTTTCCTTCCCATGAATTAGTACTTTTGGGTGGGTCTTTAGCACTGACCTAATATTTATATATTCTTTGTATTATCAGTTCTCATGTGATTTCATGATACAAAAAACCTCTATGTAAACCTTGAGTTTGAAATATGCAAGCTTGAGCTTGAAAACTTACCCTGGGTCTGCCTCTAGGAAGCATTCTCTGACCTCCATAGATTTTTTGTCATGGCCAATTCATAGCTGCAAGTGAGCTAAAAAGAGGTGAATACTGAGATCATCAGCCAGTTGCTCTGGAAAGACCATTCATTTTTGCATTCTACAAAATTTTTTCATTAATTAAGTGCATTTAAGGGGGAAAGATTTTCGATGAAAACGTGAGTTTACTTCTCTACAGGATCTGCAGCCCCATTCTTAATCTTTCCATTTTCACTCTAGGGGATGTATTAATTATTCTTCTGTTCCTTTCTTTTCCACCAGCTTTTTTTCCATCCCTGGAATCTAGGGCCAAGGTTGTTTGATCAGATAGGACCCTTGTTCTTCCATGAAGAGGCTGTCTCTTGCCCCACCAAAATTAAATGGGATATAATATTTGGCTCTCTTTTGTCATTGCTTTCAAAACCTTGGGTCAGGTATAGCTTTTAGACTGGAATATCTGGGTAGCATCTGTCTACATCTAAAATAGGAAGAGGTCAGCATACCTGGGTCTTGTAGGAATCTTAGTGTAACTACTCACCCTATCCCTTGACCTTTTCCCTCTTTCCTGGTAGGTGTCCATTGAAATATTTTGGTTTTGTAAAAATGAGATAAAATTGACTCATTTTTAGTTGATTACCATATTGTACAATAATGATTATAGGACCGAGATAGGGACCATACCTGTGATTTCATTGGGCAAGGGATCTCCCAGTTGAGAGAATTCATTTTACTAGTATCCTCTCTACAATTTATAGCCTTAGAATGGACTAGAACACTGAAAGTTTAAGTCACTTATCCAGTGTGACCTAGCCAATATGTGACATGGGTTAAATTTGTCCACAGGTCTGGTTTTGAAACTGGCTTTCCAGACACTACACCATAGGTAATTAAATGCATCAGATTAGCTTTGTGAAAAGTTTCATTTGATAAGAGACCTAAGCTTTGTTCCTATATCCTCAACCTTCATAGTTTCATAGTACTTGGTGAGGGAGAAGGGAACAAGCCTATTAAGCACCATAATACCAGACCCTATGCTAAGTGCTTTACATTTATAATATAAAGATATGGATCCACATTGATTAATGATAGGGACATGATCCTGGAGAGATGGGCTGAGCACTTCCATAATGTTCTTAAACAGACCATCATCAATCATTGCAGAAGTCTTTGACCATTTACCTCAAGTTGAAATCAATCAGTTGAAGTTCCAACTGAAGAAGAGGTTTTGAATGCAATTAGACTCCTTTCAAGTGATAAAGCACCTGGTGTTGATTCTATTCCAGTTGAGATCTACAACATGGGGGGGGTCTTTCTCTTACAAAAACCAACAAATTTTCCAGATTATATGGCATGAAGAGGGTAACCCCCAAGAATTCAAGTATGCCTCCATTATCCATCTCTATAAAGGCAAAGAGAATAAATTGTCCTGTGACAATTACAGGAGTATTTCTCTTTTAGTCATTGCTGGTAAGATTCTTTCCAGAGTCCTTCTCAACAGGCTGATACTTCACTTGGAAGATGGTCACCTCCCTGAGAGTCATTGTGGCTTCAGTAAAAGTCAAGGAACAGTCAATATGTTTTGCTGCCCAACAACTCCAGGAAAAATGTCAGGAACAGAACAGAAGTCTGTATAAAACATTTGTAAATCTGATCAAGGCCTTTGATACCATCAATTGTGATGGTTTATAGAAAATTATATCAAAATTTGGTTGCCCAGAGTTCATCAATATTGTATGTCAATTCCATGATGTCATGGGTTCTGGATGCCTGCCTGGGTTCTGGATAGTGGATGATGCTCTTGAGATTTCCCAGTCACTAATGGAATGAAACAAGAATGTGTCCTTCCTCTCATACTTTTTAGCATGATGTTTTCATCCAAGTTATTGAAGTCTTCACTGAGAGTGAGCATGGCCTCAAGGTCAGCTACTGCACTGATGGCAGATTCTTCAACTTGAAAAGGCCTCAAGCCAAGACCAAAGTGGAGGGAGTGTTGGTGCATGATCTTCTGTTTGCAGATGTCCTTTGAAGCTGAGATGAAGAAAGTATAGATGCTGCTTGTGCTAATTTTGATCTAATAATTCACAGCAAGAAAACTCAGGTGCTCCATCAGCTAGCACCAAACCATCCATATGTGGAACCATGGATTACAGTAAATGGAGAAGATTTGAGTACTGTGGACAAGTTCACTTACCTTGGCAGTGTCCTTTCCAAAGAAGTACATATTGACAATCAGGTTGATGCATTAATTGCTAGAGCTAACTCAGTATTTGGGAGGCTCCAAATGAAAGTGTGGGAGAGAAGAGGTATTTAGACTAAGTACCAAATTGAAGGTCTACAGAACCATTGTGCTGACCTCATTGCTATATGCCTGTGAAACCTGGACAGTTCACCAGTACCACATCAGGAAACTGAATCACTTCCATTTAAATTGTCTTGGGAAGATACTGAAGATCATCTGGCAGGAGAAGATACCAGACACTGAGGTCCTTTCTCAAGCTAAACTACCTAGCATTCCAACATTACTATAGAGACTGCAGCTACAATGTGCTGGACATGTTGTTAGAATGCCAGATGTCCACCTGCCAAAAAATCTATTTTATGGAGAACTCACACAGAGTAAGTGCTCACAAGGGGGTCAGAAGAAGTGATACTGAGACACCCTGAAGGTCTTATTGAAAGAACTTTAGAATTGATTGACAAGAACCAACCAACCAATAGTATATACTACAATAATAAATATTATGTCATTTGAACCTTAAAATAAACTTTTGAGGTAGGTGCTTTTACCCCTATTTTTACAGTTGATGAAACTGAGGCAGACAGACATTAATGACTTCCCTAGCAGTGAGTATCTGAGCCTGAATTTGAACTAAGCTCTTTCTGATTCTGGGCCCAGTGCCCTGTCTGCTGTTCCTCTTAGCCACCTCCTAGATGACATGCCATCTACAAACAGCTTTTTTTTTTTACGTTTTTTTTTTGCAAGGCAAATGGGGTTAAATGGCTTGCCCAAGGCCACACAGCTAGGTAATTATTAAGTGTCTGAGACCAGATTTGAACCCAGGTACTCCTGACTCTAGGGCCGGTACTTTATCCACTATGCCACCTAGCTGCCCCTACAGACAGCTTTAAATAACAAGAGTTGTTATATATCTGTGGAGGTTATCTCCCCAATTAGATCACAGGGCTGTTTTTCTCGAATTAGAGAGAGTGGTTAGAATTTTCAATGAATGTAGCAAGAGCATCCCAGTTGGGCATCTGTTGCCCTTTTTACTTTACTACTGTTGCCACAATGTCTCTTGTCTCTTAGTTATAAATAAAATCTCCTTTCCTCAGGATTGTTTGACAGCCTTATAAAATGAACCTATAAACAATCTAAAAAAAATCAAAATGCTATATCTCTGGTTGTAATCTTTTCCCGCTTTGATTCTCTTTCTTTGAATTATCTTTTCTCTTTACCAATCATACCACCTCCTGGGGAAATCCCTCCTGGGACCTCTTTTTTTCCTTAAAACAGAAATCTTTATTTGGGTCTAGAGCCTCATTGGGAAATATAGTTCCCATGTTTGTACCTATCACACACACATCTACACATCTACATATGTATATATATATATATATGTATGTATGTATGTATGTATATATATATGTTCCTTTGTGCAGAAGGAATGGGAGGTATCTGCTTTGGTCAATTTGGAGGAGCAAAAAAATGTATACATGAAAAGATCTCTTGGGAGCATTTCACAATTGTTCATGAGTGGTAATTAGAATTAGTGGACCTAAAGTGCTTATAGAAGGAATAGAGAAAAGGGAACTGTAGAGATATTGCGAGATTCCCATCAACAGAACTAAAATCAATTGTATTCGAGAGGTAGGGAATTGGGAAGAGTTAATGATAATACTAATGAAGAATGATGAAATAACCAACTGAAAGTAGTGAAGTAAGAAGCAGATTTTTGAGTAGAAGATAAGCTCAGTTGTAGAGATGCTGACGATGAGGTACAGTCAGAGCATTATGTAGGCAGTTGGAAATATGGAACTGGAACTCAGAAGAGCTTTGGAAGTCATTGGAGTGGAGGTGACTTGAAATGATAGCAACAAATAGAGATATCAAGAGACAGAGTTTTCAGTGACCCAGTATAGAATTGGAAAATATCTAAAGAATTTATACTTAGGAAGAAGAAACAACA